>NC_067400.1:503713545-503918545 GCF_016432865.1 Antechinus flavipes | reverse complement strand
CTCATTTTGCATTCCCATTCAAAGGGTCTTTTTCTCTTTGAGAGTCTCTGAATTTAGCTTATTTCCAATATATTGGAGGAAGCTCATCTTCTAACTGTTTAATCAGCTTTTTTAAAAAAAAACCATAAGATATTTATGGAAGATAGTAATGAACAGAGAAGAGTCTGGCATTTTGCTCCTTTAGTGAAAATAATTAGGAAATGATTTATTGTCCAGCTTCCTGAGGCGTTCTCCCTCCTCTTCCCAGAATGCTCTAGTCTGAGTTACTACAAGATTTATACCATTTACTGGGAAAGTCCCTACATATTGAGTGCCTTGTAATTTCTGATCCCACTGACAGTCATAGGTTCCAGTTTTCCCTTGTCTCTAGCATATCTGTTCAATATCCCCACTGCCATAGTCATTTCCATGTAGAACCTTCAGATTCACTTAAGGATCTCTTGATTAAGTCCAGAAAACTTTTGTTTCCTCCTCCTCCTTTCTCTTTGCCTTTCCCTTCCCCTTTTCCTTCTTCACTTTTTAAATTTCCAAGTGTTTTTACTCTCCCACAATTCCTGTTCAATGCCTTTTTACAGTGTGGGAAATGAAGTTTTTTCCCCACTTTTGCCATGGGATATGTGGCAATATTTGTATATGTCAACTCCTATCATAATTGTTTGCTTTTATGCAGCAAAAATCCATTCAGTTCAAGAAGAAATCACTTTTACCAAATCACTTGAGTTTCAGAAATCATTATTTCTTGCTGTTATGGGTAAAAAAGGAGAAGGGTAGAGGAATTGCTGATAATGACAAGAGAGAAAAAAAATTACTTTTGTACATATTGAATTTGAGGTATTGATGGGTCACTCAGGTAAATAGACATTTATAAATGCAGAACTGGAGTTTGGAAGATTAGCTTCTTAATTGTTTCTCCTCCTATAATCTATCCTCCATATAGCCCAATAAAGTTCTCTTCTTGAGGCAAAAGTCTGACTATACTCCTCTGATTAATAAGCTTCAATAGCTGCTCTTTTTCCTCTAGTGAATGGGATAAATGGAGTGAAGATCCCTCATAAGAATGTGACCCCAACCTGTGCCCTATTTATAACTTGAAGCTTTGCAGTAACAAACTGTGCTAGCCTATCTTAGGCAAACATACATTTTCCTTCCCCCTTTTCCTTTTTACCACATCAGCATTAAGTTCCTAATATGGCAAAGAGTGAGTCATTGGCTGGTATCATTAGCTTCCTTGTTCTTAATCGCAGGGTAGATTTTTAATCTCTGTGTAGATTTCTGCATTTTGAATGTTAGCCTGGATTTCCAGCCAATAAGAGAAAATATTAGAAGGGGGTGGGGGAATTCCACATTAGGGCTAATACACTTTCTGTAGTCCACACTTGGTACTCCTGTATTGATGACATTTTGTCTGTTGGGACTTGCTCTTTCTCACAAGATCATAATAAATGCTTTTTGCTTTTCTAGTTTTGAGAATCTCTGATTTCAATTTGGATAGGAATCATCACTGTCCCATACACTAAGATGAAACAGAAATGCCTCTTTAGTATTTAAAGTCTTTTGCAATATGGCTGCAATTATGAGTTCTAGTTTTTTTTTTTTTTAAGATGTATTTCATATTACCCTCACACTTATGTTCCAGCTAAATTATAATATGTCTCATTACCTATACATGGCAGTCCATTTCCCATCTTCATGCCTTCATAGACAGTTCTTTAGACCATGAAATGCTTGGAATTAATTCTCTCCTTATAG
The DNA here is from genome assembly GCF_016432865.1 of Antechinus flavipes. Taxonomy (NCBI): domain Eukaryota; kingdom Metazoa; phylum Chordata; class Mammalia; order Dasyuromorphia; family Dasyuridae; genus Antechinus; species Antechinus flavipes. The sequence goes on along the minus strand of NC_067400.1, from coordinate 503,916,796 downwards.
CAGCATTTTAAAATCTTTAATTTCATTCAAAGCTTTGTTTAAGTGCTATCTGCAGAATGTCTCTCCTGATGTATCCAGCTGCTAATATTCTTTATATATTCCCATTATTTCATTGTGCATATATTTATCATTTATCTATTTCTCTACATGTCACAATCCCTAATAAAATGTAACTCTCTGAGGGCAAGAACTATTTAAATTTTGTCTTTTTAGTTGTGATGGCAAGTATGCAATTAATGCATAATAAATGTTTGTTAAATTAAGTCAAAAATAGGTTAAAGCTAAAAAAAGAAAAATAAATTGAAATCATCTAAGACTTCCTAAATTACCTAGGAAGAAAATATAAAGAAAATCTCTTAAGTAACAGGGAACACTGGCAAACTATTTGCTGTCCTTTGCCTTTATCACATGACAAGATTGTCTTGTTTTCTTGTAATATAATTGTACAATTGCCTTGTGAGCTTCTCTAATTCCTATTATTCTTTAAAGTTCTTCATTAGTGATCAATAGCAGTCTTTTCATACCTACAATTCACCCTTCCATTGTTCTATGTTCATATGACTTATATTAATCACTTTTAATTCTTTGATGGCTATGTTCCATATTTTGATGCCATACAGCCACAATTGTTGAATATTGATAATAATAAGGAGCAAACTCTTGATGGCAATCTTTCTCATACCCCTCCTTCTGTTTAATTCTGGGACCCTAGTTGTTGTCCATCTGTATCATGTATACATGCTGATGGACTCATTCTATTGTCTATCCAGTTAAATGTGTATTGACCTCTAGGCACTAGACATTGTTCATTCACTTAATCTTTCTTGTGTGGATGGTCAGGTAAAACACTTTTAAGAAATTATAGACCTCTTCCACAATGTCATCTACAAAAAGAAAGATCCAGAAAAATTAACCATCCCACAAAGAATCCCAATTGAACTTGGATTCTGCTTTGGACCTACTCCTTCACAGTGGAAATTACATAGTGTATACATGACTTTATGTATCATCTGATGTTAATTATGTTAATAATTATTTTTATCTAATGTTATCTGATTATCTGAAGTTAATGATTAGATAATAAAGAGGGTTGTTTCTTTTATAGTTTTCAAGGAATGTTGAATGATTTAGGGAAGGGGGATACCATATTTTTAAAAAATCTGTTGGATGGTACTTTGCTTCATTAAAGACAAGTTCAAATATGACCTCAGATATTTACTAGTTATGTCTGTTTGCCTCAGTTTCCTCATCTACAAAATGGGAATAATAACACCTATTTCCATCTCATTCCTTCTTGAACCATGCTTTCCCCTATTTTTCCTCATCCACATCTTTCCTCAGTTTTGTATTAAATTCAAGAATCAGAGTGTATATTGATTTCCAATTTATTTACCATAAGCAACCAATTAGTTGATTGCATAAGCTGTACCCATTTTTAAGATGGTCTTCTTAAAAAAATTTGATCACCACTAAAATATGTAATGACCAAATAAGATCAGATGAGATAATTGTAAAGCATTTACAGTATAATAATAGTAAACAGTATAGTGCTTGGCCCATGGTATACACGGTATAAATGCTATTATTATAATCTATAGACAGTGAACCCAATGGGATCTTAACCCAATGGGATTCTTCTTATCTTTGAATCAACCATGAAATGGTAAAGATGCAGCCCATTATTCAACAACACTTGGGGAAGTCTGCTTGTTTTCTGCCACTATCCTCATCAAGAAAAGCCTTTAATTCATGTAGAGATAACTCTCAAAGACTTTGCTTAGATGTGGAGATGGACATAGAAATCAGCTGTTAGTGGTCTTCTCTTATCCTTTTTTGGGGGAAAGGTATTAATAAAGTCTGAGATATTCTTCCCTATTCAGATATCTTGTATGTCAGTTCTTCAGTGCCCTCCTAGCTGGACCATCTCCAGCTTGAATGGGTTCTATATGTGCTCTGTCCTATATAGCTGCTTTTCCCATCTTCATTATTTTTAGTATCATTTTTGCCTACCTTGTAAGTGTGCACAGGATATTGATGCTAGAGTTCAAATGTAGTGATCCCATCATAGTTCAAGTTTGTTACAATGCTTTTATAATTTTCCCAATTTGTGTGTGTACTTTTAAAATTTTTTATCCTTAAATGTCCATGGAATGATTGCTTAGCTGGATATCTTTCTTTAAATGGTGGCTTTGCCCTCTACTGCTTCTCTCTACCTTATGAAATTATACGGCTAATAATTATTATTTTCCATCAAAAGAGTTTACAGACAAGTTTATATTCCAACTCCGTTTTACCTTTTTGCAACCATCTTTCTTCACCTGGGCAATTAAGTTTGTTGATTGAATCACTTAATGGTCTTGGGATCTCTTTAACATGGAAACTAATTTACATTGATTAAACTTCTTTATACCATTATTATAATTGATATTATTTTTATTGTCCATTTTTGACTTTTGATTTTTAATTACTTGTTTACATACTTCAGGACTGAGTTATTTCAATTTTATGGCAAACCTTTTTCTCATTATTCTTCTTGCTTTTTTTAAACCAATTCTTTGAAGGTCTACTTTACACAGAGAGTTGATTAGGGGATACCTCTCACATCAATTACATATATTTTCCTGTCTCTTGAAAGAATCTATTTCATTTTTTTATATTGTGATTGGAACTCACTATGTCCAGAGCCTACCACACTTTTTTTCAAAGCAAGTATTCACAATATAAAGTGTAAGGCTTCATTGTAATATGTCTTTTCCCTCTCTCATTCCTTCTTCCTGAATGATGATTTCCCCTATTTCTCCCTATCCACATCTTTCCCTAGTTTTGCACTGAAATCATCAAAAATCAGAGTGTATGTTGACTTCCAATTTCTCTATTTTATCATTAGTAACCAATTTGGGTGCATAAACTGCACTCATTTTTAAGATGATTTTGCAAATACTTAATCGCTACTAAAATATATAATGAAATAAACTATAGATTAATGTTTACTGGTGTCTCTGAGCAAACATTTTGTCAACAAGTATTTATTAAGTGTGTAGCTAGCTGGTGCAGTAAATAGAATACTAGCCTTGCAGTCAGGAGGACCTGAGCTCAAATCCAATCTCAGATATTTAGTACTAGTTGTGTGACTCTGGACAAGTCACTTAACCCTGTTTGTATCAGTTTCTTCTGTAAAATGAGCTAGAGAAAGAAATGGTAAACCACTTCAGGATTACCCCTCTCTCCTCAAAGAGGTCAGGAAGAGTCAGACATGGCTAAAAGTGACTAAATAAGAAACAGAATAATAAAAAAAAAGTTCTCACAATGTGCTCAACACAGCTTTCAATAATAGGGACATATAGAAAGGCAAAATCAGTCTCTACCATCAAAGAGGTATCATATAGATAGATAGATAGATAGATAGATAGATAGATAGATAGATAGATATAGATATAGATAGATTAGATATAGATATATAGAGATATAGATATATAGATATTCTAATATATATATGATAAATCAGAGTTGATCTCAAAGGGAAGGCATCAGCATTAAGGGAAATAAGGAAAGCTTCTTGTAAAAGATGGATTTTATCTGAAACTTCAAAGAAGCCAAGAACTAGAGGAAGAGGGAGAACATCTTATGTATGGGAAATAGCCAGTGAAATTGTGTGGAATTAGGAAGTGGATGTCTAGCTGGAGAAACAGCAGAGGCCAATGTCACTAGAAGAAAGAGAGGAGTAAAAAATATAAGAAAACTGGAAAGGCAGGAATGGTGCAGGTTGTGAAGAGCTTTTTAAAGCCAAATAGAGAAATTTATATTTGATCCTGGAGGTAATAAGGAGTAATTGGAATTTATTCATTGAGGGGCAAAGCTGTGTGATATCTTCAGATCTGAGCTTTAGGAAGACCACTTTGATAGTTCAATGGAGAATGGGTTGCCATTGGGATAAAATCTGTAATGCTCTTTTCTTTCCTCCTCCTAGGAATCCTTGTGGACTCTTTCAATTTATGTAATTTAGCTGCAACTTCCTTCTTTTCCTGGTTTCATTAATAGCAAGAATGTCAAGATTGATATAATGTTGCTCCTCCAGTAATAAGTTCACTCAATCATTTGATAAAGATTTCATATTAAGGGAACCAATAGTCAAATGATAAATGGTCTAAAAATGATGTGATCTGAGTATTTTCTGCCTCCCCTCTTTTTTTATTTCTGCCATGATCCCTGCAGAAGTGGAAAGTGGACTAAGAGTCACATAAAATGTTTTGGGTTGTATCTTGGGTTTCTATGGCCAAAAGTTTCATCCCCAAATGATTAGCCTACTGGTGAAAATTGCTTCTAGGCAATTACTAACAACTCTATGAAAAGAATGCTCCAATTCACTAAAACAATAACAAAGGTGATAAGCTAGGAAAGCAAGGGAGAAATTGGACTAGAAGTCATAATGAAGATAAATATTATGTTCTTTAGGATGAGGCAGTTGGAAAGACAGCAAAGAGGAGTATAATCAGAAAGGGGAATTTCAAAATCAAGATGCTGGAACAAAAGAATTTTGGGTGGTGATGACCTCTAAGGTGTAACTACACACAACCCTAAGTGGTTAAGGGAGAGGGGAGAGGGAGGTTTTTGAAACTGAAGAAGTTGATAAACTTGGAGGATGTGATATTCAAAGAATGTAGTATTCAGTAGGAATAACAAAGCTATAGATTCTGAGAGTTGGGGTACGAATGGAGAGAAACTCATTTATCACTTAAAATTAATTCCTAGTACTTTCACCTGCACACAATCCTCTTGCGAAGGCTAAATCCCATTATTGTGCTCTTGGCTCCATTCCCTCTCATCTCTATTGTGTATTAAGTAATTGCCTTTTTCTATCATCTCTAGTCTCTCACTATCTTTGAGTTAATCTTTGATTCCTTTCAACATCTTTTTTTTTCTTTTTTTAATTATAGGTTTTTATTTACAAGACATATGCATGGGTAACTTTTCAGCATTGACTCTTGCAAAGCCTTCTGTTTCAACTTTTCCCCTCTTTCCCCCCCACCCCTTCCCCCAGATGGCAGGTAGACCAATAACATGTTAAATATTTTGAAGTATAAGTTAAATACTATATATATATATATACATATATATATATATATACATACACACACATATACATACAGTTATTTTGCTGCACAAGAAAAATCAGACTTAGAAATAAAGGAAAATTAACCTGAGAAGGAAATAAAAAATGCAAGCGGATAAAAACAGAGGGATTGGAAATGCTATGTTGTGGTTCACATTCATTTCCCAGAGTTCTTTCACTGAGTGTAGCTGGTTCTCTTCATTATTGAAAAAAATGGAACTGATTTGGTTCATCTCATTGTTAAAGAGAGCCACGTCCATCAGAATTGATCCTCATATAGTATTGTGTTGAAGTATATAATAATCTCCTGGTCCTGCTCATTTCACTCAGTATCAGGTCATGTAAATCTCTCCAGACCTTTCTGAAATCATCCTGCTGGTCATTTCTTACAGAACAATAATATTCCATAACATTCATATACCACAATTTATTCAGCCATTCTCCAATTGAGGGGCATCCACTCAGTTTCCAGTTTTTAGCCACTACAAAAAGGGAACTTATTATTTTGCAGCAATTTTTTCTTGCTCATACTATTTTCCCAAGTTCTGTTTTCTTCCTTACTGTTCTCTTCTATTTCTCCTATTTTGACAATTGATGTTAATCACTTTTTATCTTTGATCTCTCCTAATATTCACCAGGGCTCTGAGCTCAGTCTTTTCTTTCTATATTCTTAGTGAGCTCAATGGTCACATGGGTTCCTAAATTATTTCTATGGGATAATCTCCAAATCTCTATGTATCCTGCTGTATATGAAAGTCAAATCTCTATCAAAATAGAGTGCTACCAAACTCACCATTTTCCCTGTTAAACCTACTTCTCTTTCCAACTTCCTTTTAATGACACTATCAGTTCCAGTTACCCAACTCTGAAGATTCATGTTATCTTTTCTACTTTCATTGTTCTTGACTCCAACATTGAATATGTCATTAAATTTTGCCAATACTGCCTTCCCAAGATCTTTCTATTTATACTGGCATGACTTCCATTTAGACCCTCATTATCTATAACAATAGAATAGCTTTATGGTTAATAGGAGGCAGCATGTGCCAGTCAAATCAAATCATTGCTATTCTGACCATCATCTCTCCTTGGACCCTGATGAAAAGTCTAGAACCTTGAGCCAAAGACCCTTGGGAGTACTAGTGCCCTCTTGACCATCAGACCTACCCCAAAGACTAGCCCTAGCAGCAGCCATCAGAGAGGTTATATCATCACCTATAAAAGCTGCTGATCAACTCCCACTAATGGACAGTTGGGCAAAAGAACTTAGGAGTAGCAGCACTGCCCAGACCAGTAGTCTTACTTCCAATCCAGCTTTAATAGACATCATCTGAGAAAGTGGAGAAGGGTCCAGTCATTTCAATGAACTGCCACAGACTGGGCAGATAAGGCAGTCTAGCTTCCCCCTCCATTCTAAGAACCATAAGACCTTTCCATGTGACTTACAGCTGAAAGCTTCCATAATATCTTTATTAGATCCTGACCTTCTTGGGAGAAGGAACAGTGTCACTTTTCCATTTGTATCTCCAGGACTTAGCTAATATTCTGCATATAGTAAACACTTAACAAATGCTTCCTTCCTTCCTTCCTTCATTCATTCCTAACCAGAGTAATCCAGGAATTTCAGTTCTGCTACTTAACTATTTTTGTATTCTTGGGTAAATTACAATCTCTTTGGGCTTTAGTTTACTCCTCTGTAAAAAGAGTGGATTGAACAGGAGTCATTCTTGAGAGTCCTTTAGCTCTGAATTTATGCTTTGTTTGGACCTAATGGTTTAACATTAAAAAAAAAAAAATTAACAACATTGATCGGAATGACGGTTTTGGAAGGAGTATTAGCAGCCTTAAATACCAAGTAAAGAAGGTTAAACTTTACTTGGTAGGAAGTCATGGAAGCATTTTGAACCACTGAAGAGAACTGACCACTTCTATGCATGTGGATAACTTTCGGCAGCAGTGGAAAGGATAGATTAGGAGAGGCAGAAAATTCTTAGGATGTCACTGAAAGGGAATAAGCAGGTGGGAATGAAGGCCTATACTTGATCCTGAGATTAGAGTGCAGAAGCAAGATGTGAAAAATATTAGAGATAAAATCCTTAGGATTTGTTGATTAAAGTTGAAATTCAAGAGAGTTAAGTTTTAATATGCTTATCTGGAAGTCTTTTATTCATAACTAAAGCCATGAGAATGCATAGGATTAACAAGGGAGAATATACATGGAAAAGAGGAGGAAAATGAGAAGAGGGTAAAATCTTTGGGAATGCATAGGAATACAAAACCTGACAGAGACAAGGGAGCAGGACAGAAAAGAAGCAGTTATAAATCTGGTTTTCCCAAGGCCTAATCATTTCTACACAAAGTAGTAAAACTGAATTCTGGCCTGTGGGGATCCTATTAAGGCATAGTTAAGACCTGATTTTAAACAGCCCCTTCCCTCTATCCCTCACCTCAAGGCTATTCAATTCATTTAATCGCAAAATTTCATGATTGAAAGAGATTCTAGAGTTTATATAGTCTTAACTACTTAGGTTTGCAGATAAGGAAACTGAGGCACAGGGAGAAGTAGTAGGATTACTTAGTTGATTACATAGTAAGCCAGAACTAGAATTCAGATTTCTGGATCATTAGAACAGTGGTCCTTCCATTACTTGAGGGCAGGAGGAAGCTGCTGTAGTGTGTTACTTTGATGAACACCAATGTGTCCACTTACACTGTAGCTGAAACTTACCAGTACAGAAGGTACTGAATCTGAGGCACCATTGAGATAATTTTCAATGGCACAGTAATAATTTCCAAAAATAAGCAAATTTTGTCACATTTATCTATTTCCCTCTTTGTACCCCATCACCACTATTATTCCATTCCACAAAAATGTATTTGGCATTTAATTAAAATGAAAAGCAGTATGGCTTAATGGAGAATACTGCTGGCTGGACTTGGAATCAGAATCCTGGGTTTAAATCTTCTCTGATATTAGTTGGATGTGGATGGTCACGGGCAAATTACAAATCCCCTGATTTAGTTTCTTCCTCTATAAAATAGGGATAATAATACCAGTAGTGCCTACCTTAAAGGGCTGTAGTAATGAAATTAAATAATGTATATAAAGTATTTGTCAAACTTTCAAGCATTTAAGTTATTAAGGCTTAAAATTGCTCTAAGACCTTTGCATAATACCTCATATAGAGTGTTGTTATATATTGTGTGAAGCACTAGACAGCTGTTCCAGGAAAGTAATGGTGAGATCCCTGTTCTCATAGAATTTTTTCCCATAAGCTAGCATCCCTTCAGTTCTTAGTACTATTAACTGTCCTATCTCTTTCACTGCACCCTCCACACCTTCAAACTATGTCTTCCCAACTTATTCTAGGGACCTCTATTTCAAATAATCTATCTCTACTCAAAACTTCCATTCTAAGCCAAGCAATTTAATGAAAGTAATTGATTAGCGAAAATATATAGTATGAAGGACTTTTTGAAGGGTCAAAGCCTATTTTAAAATGTGTGCTCATTAGCCACAATAAACCTTTAATTGGTATAATAGAGCTGGAGATTTGAGGATCTTAAATCTGCCCTTCTCAAAAATTCAACCTCTTATTCCAGAAGCTTAAGAAAATGTACAATATGGTGTGCCAGCTATGAAACTCTCTTCCCTATTAAATCACATTTCTGAAAGAGAGATTTGAAAAATAGAGGAAGCAACACAAGTAGAGTATCCTTACCTACAATAACTTTTGTCTTTGGTACTATCTATCCATCCCACCTCTTGGAGTAGATGTAAAGTTGAGTTTTTAATAAGGCTATTAATTACATTAGAGTATTCTGTACTTAAATATAAATTTTTTTATTAAAGCTTTTTATTTTTCAAAACATATGTGTGGACAATTCTTCAACATTAGTCCTTGTAAAACCTTGTGTTCCAATTTTCCCTCGCTTGTCCCATGCCTTCCCCTAGATGGCAAGTAGTCCAATATACGTTAACTATAGTAAAAACATATGTTAAATCTAATGTATGCATAGATATTAAATATAATTTTTAAAAAAGAAATGAGGCAAACTGAAGTAATCAAATTCTATGTCTCTGCCCATAACTTCTCAAATATTTAATGTTTCCATCTATGTGATTTCAAGTTACATGGTGTAGTGAACTATATGACCTATAATTCAAATTCAGCTGTAGCAAACTATGACAAGCTATCAAAATGACATCTCCTGTTCAAGGCATTTCAAATGCTGCATAACAAAACTAATTGAATTTAATTAAACTTATTCATATTTTATAGCTTCACACACATCTTGGAGGCTATGTTAAGCTTATGAAATGGCAGTCCTCCAAAGGATACCATGGCTACTGGGTAAATCTGATATTAGAAAGGCTGATGTAATTTATAGAATCATTTTGCAGAAGTAAATATGATGAATAGATTCTCTGCGATATATGGCCATCAGCCAAAAGTCAACCTTTTAGACAGGCACAAAGTCAAACTACTTTCTTATATCATCACTTTAAACTTCACTCAGTTATGCCTTTTGTCAGATAAGGAACTTCTTGCTACTGTCTACTGGGTCCTGATCATTTTTAAAGTATTTCTTTCTTCAGCTTATAAGCAGTTTTATACAAATACTATTTGCTCAATTTTAATTATTTTCCAAAGTAAAAAACCTCTTTTTTGCTTTTGTTTTTCTTTGCATCTTCAATATTTAGCATAGTACCTTGCAATTAGCTGTGTTATATTCTAGGTCATATCTGACTATTCAAAATTTCTGATTTGTTCTTTGGAGGCTTTAAAATTTATTCAAATAAAAGTCCCTGTGTAAAGTGAATTCTTAATTCCAAATTCCGCTCCTAGGGATGAGTAAATGTGAACTATTTTAATTGTTATCAAAAGTTACCCTCCTTTCTTATCCTCCTTACAACCATTTTGTGAATTTCTAATTCCCTATCATTAAATCTCTTATTTTAACATATTCAAAGGCAAACCTCTCACCTACCCTATATTCTTTGACAAGGTGCAGATGATAAAGCAACTACTACTTCTTCTGAGTTAATTAATCTTAAATATCACTAATCACTTAACATGGATACAAAACTATGCTTTTTTTTTTTTAACTACTTTGCTTATTGTTATTTAAAATTATTGTTCAGGTAAAGTCGGTGGGCATAGAAAAAGGTGATAAAACTATAATAAAATCTGTATCATAATGCAAATGATTTATTTATTATCTAATTTAAAAAATTATTTTGGGGGTTTTAACAATTAGCTGTTTATAATTAACACCAACTTATTCCCAATTCATTTTGGTTTTTACTCCCTATCAACTTCTTGCTGGGACAAATCAACTGTAGAGAAACTCTGGATTAGAGTAGGGGAGTTTGAGAGGAGGCTTTAAAAACTACATATATTTGCAGATATGGCACAAAGAAAACCTCTCTGCACTCTATAAACGACTGTAGGCAGAAATGAAAATGCTACCAAAAGGAAAAATTGTTTTGAAAGGGCTAATTTGAGATGAAAGACCCATTGTTTTAAGAATCTGTCAAATGTCTTTATCTTAAGAGCCTTTCCTTGTGGAAATTTTAAAATAAAGATGTCAAACAAAATGCACACATAATTGTATTTCATTTAGTAAGAAATAACTTTATTGTTTACCATCATCTCTGAAAAAGAATACCACAACATTCTCTTGGGGTTGGTTCATTACAATATCTTCTTTATCTTTGGTTATATTAAACCTATCAAAATCAACTATAACTTAGTCTAATAGTACTCAGAAATGTTTGTTGCTTTAGCAAGACTGGGTTCCTACTAAAGTTTCAATAAAGAGTTTTACAATTCCAGAGAAAATGTGGGGGGGAAAGGGGGGAAACTCCCCACTTTAAAATGTGTAACTAAGAGAAATCTCATGCTGATTCAAAGACTTCAAAGCTCATCAAATACTTTGATGAGGGAAAAGAGACCCTCACTGCCATTACATATTTTGGCTGGTATCTGAAGATGGTCATTTGGGCATGGAATGTGTCCGTGTATGGAACCCTTATGCCACTCAGTATCCATGGAATCATAGTTATTAGGAGAGAAAGAATTAGCTTTGACTTTTGAGCAGATGTAGCACTAGCTCTTCATCCTCTGCCAGAGAAAGGCCTGTGTCCAGTGGCTCCATGGTCTCCCACTTGCCCTTTTTTGGCTTATGACGTGAAAGCATCTCTTCTTTATCAGCATTTCTGTAGTTTCTTTTCCTCATTCCTCCCATCTTCCTTATTTCACTGTTGGAAACAAAAGCAATTATTATTTTAAACACCTGGGTAAACAAGCATGACCATCATCATACTATCAAAATTTTATTTAAAAAAAGGTAAATATGACTAATAGATAAAAGGATGTAGACTCAGAGAAGAAATGTAACAAAAAAAGATGAAATCTAGTCAAATTCAGCAAGCATTAATAAGAGCCTATTCAATTAATGAGCAAGACTCAATTATTAGGCATTTACTGTATCCTCAGTACCACATTACGTGCTAGGATAACAAAGGCATAAATGAAATAGTCCCTGCCATCATGGAGCTTATATTCTACTTAGGAAGGTAACATGTATAGATAAGGATATATGAAATATATGCACAATAAATGCAAAGTAATTTTTCATTAGATTCATTAATAGCTGAGGGGAGGTGGGGTTTGAGAATGAGATGGAATCAGAATAGGCCTCATTTAGAGAGTGATGTTTGAAGTGAATTTTGAAGGGAACTAGTCAGGTAAGAAGTGAATTGTCATGTATCAAGAACATCCAGAAGACTAGTAAGGCTGGAAAAAAAAAGTTTGTGAAGAGGGATAATTTATAATAAGATTTTAAAGGTAGTTCAGGACCAGGTTGTAAAAGATTTTAAACTCCAAATACGAATTTGATCCTAGACTACTGTAGGTAGAATGCCTGTAAAATTTATTAAATGGAGAATTATTACTTTTGGATCTATCTAGAAGAAGCACAAGAGAGGGAAAGGACTTGAAGCAGAAGTCTGTGTACAGAATACAGAGTTGAGAATGGGAAAATATAAAAAGAGATTATTTTTTATAGCTATAAACCTCCAGATTACTGAATTTCATGTAATTAATACTGCTGATGTCCAAGATCTAATCTATTTTTCACTACTAACAAATGCTAAAGTTAAGAGATGCTACACTGTTAAAGACCATGCCTATGTGTGGAACCCAGAAAGCCTGTAAAGGGTTAAAGGGAACTGTACCATTAAAAGGCAGGTCAGTTCTCAGAAAGGCCCCACAGCTGTGAATCATAACACACTTGAAGGAATTGAAAATCAGCCTTTACTGAGGCAGATGTTGTTTGTGGATTGGGAATAAAATAAATTGGAGGCAAGAGAGAAGAGGAGAGAGGTCAGAGAATGCAACTGCCTCTCAGTTTCCTTGTATTGTTATCACTCTTTCACATGAAGGAATCTTTTTGCTGGTCAGAATTATGTCCCCAGCAGCCACAAACAGATGGCTCCTGTAACACTATACCTTGGATAAACAGTGTCAAAAATATGTTTATTTCTTTATTTTGAAAAATCTATATGAGATAATCAATGAGGATTAAAAACTCTCACCAGAAACAGGGCTAAAATCATGCTCATAACTTAGAGGCTTCAAGGGAGTGGCAGGGACAGAGCTAAGATAGTAAAGTAGGAGGAAAAAATACCTGATTTCTCCCTCCACAGAACTCCTCCAAATATAACTAGAAAATGCAACAGATTAAATCTTGGGAGGGGAGTCCAGAAAAAGTCACAGTGAGTCAGTCATCTGCCCAGTCCAGGACTGGAAAATAGATAGGATAGGAAGATTGACAAAGAGGTCTGTGAAGACAGAGTTGAGTCAGAAATTTACACAGAACTTCAGCATCCAGAGAAGTTATACTCTCCAGGGCCAGAGGCATCTTTCACATGGAAAAGAATGAACTAGCAATTTGGTTGCAGCTGCACTTGGAGATGGTGTTCCCAGTTAAGGAGACCTTAGATGGTACACTAGGAACAGAAGAAGTTCAGAAAGCAACAAACAATGATGTGGCTGGAGACACTAGAGGAGGGTCTCAGTTCTAGCCTTATCCACACTGTAGAAAAATAACCAAGGAAGGAATCCCAGATTAAAGGTGAACCTAAAATTCTATCACTCTAGTTTTCCAGCTCACTGACAACAGTTGAGACCAACAGAATTCTACTGCTGCTCAAACTGAAACTCAGATTAGAAGCTTGCAAAGTGCAAATCAATCACATTTTGCCTTGAATCAGAACATTTTCAAAGCACTGCAGTTTGCAAACCCCTGGGACTGTCCTTGAGATCTTGAACTAACACAACACTTAATATGCTAAGAAGACAGCAATAGATTCAGAATTTCCCTCTAGAAGTTTAGAGAAGCCTAGCCCTAATGTCAAGTCTGAAATCAGGAAATAGGCTAGAAGAATAATTAAAAAAAAAAAATCCCATCATGAAGATTTATTATGGTGGCTGGGAAGCTCAAGACAGACTCAGAAGAGAATGGCCCTAAAACATCATCTACAAGCAAAGTCTTGGAGGAAAAACAGCTTGAGCACAAATTCAAGTAACATTCTTGGAGGAAATGGAACTTTTTTTACAGGTTAAAAATGACTTTATAAATGAAATGAGAGTGTCTGGGGAAAATTTGGAAAAGAAATGAGAAATATAGAAGAAAAAATTGGAAAGGAAATTAACAGCTTGGCACAAGAGATACAAAACCTTGCTCAAGCAAAAATTGACAATTTTTTGATGATTAGAATGAATCAAATAGAAGGCACAAGAAATATTAAAAGAAAGTCCAAAGGTTGGGGGAAAAAAAGAAAATAATGTAAGATTATCATGGCAAAAACCTGGAAAATAGGTTGAAGAGAAAAAAAAGCATTGAACTTTTTTAACTGCATGACCAAAAATCCAAAATTACTTAAACAATGTATTAGAAGAAAACTACCTTCTCTTAGAAGCAGTAGGCAAAGTGTAGAATCCATCAGTGACTCCCTAAAAGAAATTCCCAAATGAAAACTCACAAACACCAGAGCCAAAATACAGAGATTTCACATCATCCAGAAAGAAAGAATTCGAGTATGAAAGGGCCATAGACAAGATCACATGCAATTAAATATCACGACACAGAAGTAGAAAACTTGGAATATAATAAACCAGAAAAATTAGTACTATGATATGGGAGTTGGGAGGGGCTTTTAAAGAGAATGGATCTTTAATGAAGTAGAAGACTTGCAAGAATTCCTGATGAAAAGATCAGACCTGAGGAGAAACTCTATAATTCAAGCATGGAAGCTAAGAGAAACATAAATGGGTAAAAATGAATAAAAAGAAACAAGGGATTAAATAAGGACACTGAAATAATCTATATATCTCTGAATCTAAGTATCATCAGGGGTCACAAAAAGAGTCTAATTAGTTAAGTCCTGGGTGTCCTGTTATATCTTGATAATCTCAAGAGAAGAATGGGAAAAGTGCAGAAGAGAAATTCACTGGGGTGAGGGTGACAGAGGTGAAAGGGAAAAGAAATTAGAGAATATTATATTGCATAATCAGCATGTACAAGTAAACATCTATACAAATAAGAAAAAGAGGTAGGTGGGTGAAGCAGCTGATAATTCAATCTCACTGTCATCTGAATCAAGTCAAAGAAGGAAACAAAAATACACAGAGTTGAGCAAAGAAATAAATTTCACTCACCATGTTAACAGGAAAGAAAGGTGAGAAGAAAGAATTAGGGGGCAGATTAAGGAATGGATTAGTCTTAAGCAAAATAAACTTTAACCAAAGGCAAGCAAAAATATTCATAGTTTTTTTTAAAGGTAGAAAAGAATGGGACCTGAATCTGAAGGGATGCTCATAAATTAGAGAATAGCTAAGCAAATTATATATGTATACAAATATGATGGAGTTTTGCTATTATATAGAAAATGATGGAGACCATTTCAGAGAAACCCGGAATGAATAAATGTGGAGTAAATGAACAGAATAAGGAGAATAATTTATACATAGTTGAAGCAAACTATTTTGAAAAAATTAAGAAATTATATCAGCATAATGACTAACCACCATTCCAAAAGACTGATTATCAAACATACTAGCCACTTCCTAACAAAGGTAAAAGACTTAAGAGTACATAATGAGACATAATATTTTTTGTACATGACCAAAGTGGAAATTTGTTTTTGCTTAACTATATAAACTAATAAGGCTTTGTTGGATTTGACTTTATTGCTGTTGTTCTCAACAGGGAAAGAAAGTAGATTTTAAATTACTAGAGAAAAAAATTTTTTTTTTCAAAAAGAGAGGATATAGAGACAACTAACTTAAAAACAACAAAGGAAAAGTACAATATGAAAACTTAAAAGAGTCAAAAACAATATCCTTCAAACTGGTGTCACGAATGTAGTTAATGATCATTTGCTGTCAAGTAGTTTTGCAGATATTCAATTCAGTTGTCTAGGAATATAATGCTGTATTTTTCTGACAAGGAAATTGTTTCAAAATTCTGTTTGTAATTACTATTGCTCACTATTTCCTCATTTATACTATTCTCTCTGTCCTTTCACCCTTTTCCTTCACAAAAAGTGTTTTGCTTCTGACTACCTCTTCCTTCAATACACCTCTCTTAGATTATTCATCACCCTTCTTGTATTTCCTTTCCCTCATGCTTTGCTGCAGCTGCAGGGTAAGAGATTTCCAAATTTCTACTGAGTGTGTATGTTATTTCCTCTTTGAGCAAATTCTAGTGAGAGTAAGGTTCACTAACTCCTTTACTTCCCCTCTTCTCCTCCACTGTAAAACCTTTTTCTTACTTCTTGTATGGTAGGTAATTTACACCATTCCATTTCTCCCTTTCTTCCAAGTATATTCTTATCTCATCCTTTGATTTACTATATTAAGATATTATGCCTTCACATTCAACACACAACTGTGTGCTCTGTCTACATATACTTCTCTTAACTGCTTTAATAATGAGAAAGTTCTTATGAGTTGCAAGTATCATCTACCCTAGTAGGAATGTAAGCAGGTTGATGTATTAATTAATTAATTAGTCAGTCTCTGGTGATTTCCCTTTTCTGATTACTCCCCACCCCCTTATGCTTCTCCTGAATACTGTATTTAAAAGTCAAATTTTCTAGTCAGCCTCTGGTCTTTTCATCATGAATGCTTGAAAATTCTCTATTTCATTCAATGTCTACTCTTCCCTGAAGTATTATATGTACTCAGCTTTATTGGGTAGACCATTTTTGGTTGTAATCCTACCTCTTCTGCTATCTAGAATATCCTATTCCAACCCCTCTGATTTGCTAATGTAGGAGCTATTAAATCTGGTGTTATCCTAACTGCGGTTCCATTCAACTTGAATTGGTTTTTCTGGATGTTTGCAATATTTTCTCCTTGACCTGAAAGTTCCAGAATTTGGCTATAATGTTCCTGAGAGGTTTCATCTTGGGATCTCTTTCTGGATATGATTGGTAGATTCTTTCAATTTCTATTTTATCCTCTGGTTCTAAAATATCAGGCCAATTTTCCTTGATAATTTCTTGAAATATGATGCTTGGGCTATTTTTTTTTAAATCATAGCTTTCAAATAGACAAATAATTTTTAAATTACCTGTCCTGGATCTATTTTCCAGGTAAATTGTTTTTTTCCTAAGATATGACATTGTTTTCTATTTTTTCATTCTTTTGATTTTTATTGTTTCTCATAAAATCAATAGCTTCCATTTTCTCAAGTCTAATTTTTTTTAAATTTTAATAACTTTTTATTGATAGAACGCATGCCAGGGTAATTTTTTACAGCATTATCCCTTGCATTCATTTCTGTTCCGATTTTTCCCCTCCCTCCCTCCACCCTTTCCCCCAGATGGCAAGCAGTCCTTTACATGTTGAATAGGTTACAGTATATCCTGGATACAATATATTTGTGCAGAACCGGACAGTTTTCTTGTTGCACAGGGAGAATTGAATTCAGAAGGTATAAATAACCCGGGAAGAAAAACAAAAATGCAAGCAGTTTATATTCATTTCCCAGTGTTCTTTCTCTGGGTGTAGCTGCTTCTGTCCATCTTTGATCAATTAAGGCTTTCTTTATCGAAGAGATTCACTTCCATCAGAATACATCCTCAAACAGTATCGTTGTTGAGGTATATAATGATCTCCTGGTTCTGCTCATTTCACTCAGCATCAGTTCATGTAAGTCTTGCCAGTCCTCTCTGTATTCATCCTGCTGGTCATTCCTTACATAACAATAATATTCCATAACTTTCATATACCACAATTTACTCAACCACTCTCCAATTGATGGACATCCTTTCATTTTCCAGCTTCTAGCCACTACAAACAGGGCTGCCACAAACATTTTGGCACATACAGGTCCCTTTCCTTTCTTTAGTATCTCTTTGGGTCAAGTCTAATTTTTAAAGAATAATTTTCTTTAGTGAGTTTCTGTATGTTCTTTTCTATTTAGTCAATTTTGCCTTTAAAGGCATTCTTCTACTCATACTATTTTGTACTTCCTTTTGCATCATTCTCATTTCTCTCCCCAATTTTTCTTCTAACTCTCTTACTTGATTTTCAAAATCCTTTTAAGCTCTTCATGATCTGAGATCAATTCTTATTTTTCTTGAAGGCTTTGGATATAGGAGTTTTGATTTTGTTTTCTTCTGAGTGTGTTTTGATGTTCACTGTCACCATAGCAGCATATCGTCAAGAATCCTCTTCTGTTTGCTCATTTTTCCAGACTATTAATTGGCTTTTAATTCTTTGTTAAAATAGGGCTCTATTTCCAGGGTGGAGCGCACAATGTCAAAAGTTTCAGGAGTTTTATGCAATTATTATTTTTTTTTTTGCTTTGTAGATTTTTTAAAAATTCACTGTAATATTTTATTTTTCCCAATAAATGCAAACATAGTTTTTTGCTTTCATCTTTGCAAAACCTTCCAAATTTTTCTTCCTTCCCTTCCCTAAACCTTTTCCCTAGACAGTAAGTAATCCAATATAGGTTAAACATGTGCAATTCTTTTAAATACATTTCCATATTTATTATGCTGCACAAAAAAGATCAGATAAAAAATGAAAAAAGGGGGGAAAAAAAACAAGAAAACAACAACAAAAGGTTAAAATACTATATTGTGAACTACATCTAGTTCCTATGGTCCTTTCTAGATGCAAATGGCTCTCTCCATATCACAGCCCATTAGAATTGGCCTGAATCATGTCATTGCTGAAAAGAGCTAAGTCCATCAGAGAACACTCAATAGTGATTTAAAGCATTTTTTCATATGATTAGAAATGGTTTTAATTTTCTTTGTCTGAAAATTGTCTGTTCATACATATCCTTTGACCATTTATTAAGTGGGGAATGGTTTGTCTTCTTATGAATCTGAGTCAATTCTCTCAATATAGTTTAGAAATGAGGTCTTTATCAGAAAATACTGGCTGTAAAAAAAATTTTTTTCCCCTGTTTTCTGCTTCCTTTCTAATCTTGGCTGCATTTTTCTGAAGAAAAAAATTTTAGACTTAATTTAAAAAAATTATCCATTTTGCATTTCATAATACTCTCTAGTTTTTATTTGGCCATAAATTCCTTCTTTCTCCACAGTTCTAAGAGGTAATATGGCTTGTTCTTCTAATTTTGGTTTATCCCCATTAAATATAATGTGTGCTGATAATTTTAGACAGATGCTACTTGTCATTTTATTTTTTTTCCAACTTTGTTTATTTTCTATTGATTTTTTTCTTGGTCAAGATTTATTAATATTTATACTCTTCTTTTTTTTTTCCCTTCCCTCTCTCCACCCCCTCCCCCAGATGGCAAGCAGTCTTATACATGTTAAATATGTCACAGTATATCCTAGATACAATATATGTGTGCAGAACCAAACAGTTCTCTTGTTGCACCGGAAGAATTACATTCAGAAGGTATAAATAACCCGAGAAGAAAAACAAAAGTGCAAGCAGTTTATATTCATTTCCCAGTGTCCTTTCTTTGGGTGTAGCTGCTTCTGTCCATCTTTGATCAATTGAAACTGAGTTAGATCTCTTTGTCGAAGAAATCCACTTCCATCAGAATACATCCTAATTCAGTATCGTTGTTGAGATATATAATGATCTCCTGGTTCTGCTCATTTCACTTAGCATCTGTTCATGTAAGTCTTGCCAGTCCTCTCTGTATTCATCCTGCTGGTCATTTCTTACAGAACAATAATATTCCATGACATTCATATACCACAATTTACTCAACCATTCTCCAATTGATGGGCATCCGTTCATTTTCCAGCTTCTAGCCATTACAAACAGGGCTGCCACAAACATTTTGGCACATACAGGTCCCTTTCCCTTCTTTAGTATCTCTTTGGGGTATAAGCCCAGTAGAAACACTGCTGGATCAAAGGGTATGCAGAGTTTGATAACTTTTTGAGCATAGTTTGATAACTTTTTGAGCATAGTTCCAAATTGCTCTCCAGAATGGCTGGATGTATTCACAATTCCACCAACAATGTATCAGTGTCCCTGTTTTCCCACATCCCCTCCAACATTCTGCATTATCTTTCCCTGTCATTCTAGCCAATCTGACAGGTGTGTAGTAGTATTTCAGAGTTGTCTTAATTTGCATTTCTCTGATTAATAATAACTTGGAGCATATTTTCATATGGCTATAAATAGTTTTAATTTCTTTGTCTGAGAATTGTCTGTTCATATCCTTTGACCATTTATCAATTGGAGAATGGCTTGATTTCTTGCAAATTAGTCAATTCTCTATATATTTTGGAAATGAGGCCTTTATCAGAACCTTTGACTGTAAAAATGTTTCCCAGTTTATTGTTTCCCTTCTAATCTTGTCTGCATTTGTTTTATTTGTACAAAAACTTTTCAATTTGATATAATCAAAATTTTCTACTTTGTGTTCAATAGTGATCTCTAGTTCTTTTTTGGTCATAAATTTCTTCCTCTTCCACAGGTCTGAGAGGTAAACTATCCTATGCTCTTCCAATTTATTTATAATCTCATTCTTTATGCCTAGATCTTGAATCCATTTTGACCTTATCTTGCTGTACGGTGTTAAGTGTGGGTCAATGCCTAGTTTCTGCCATACTAATTTCCAATTTTCCCAGCAATTTTTGTCAATGCATTCTTATCCCAAAAACTGGGGTCTTTGGGTTTGTCAAACACTAGATTATTAAAGTTATTGGATGTTTTGTCCTTTGAACCTAACCTATTCCATTGACCAACTAGTCTATTTCTTAGCCAATACCAGATGGTTTTAGTAACCGCTGCTTTATAATATAATTTTAGATCTGGTACAGCTAGGCCACCTTCATTTGATTTTTTTTTTCATTAATTCCCTTGAAATTCTTGACCTTTTGTTTTTCCATATGAACTTTGTTGTTATTTTTTCTAGGTCATCAAAATAGTTTTTTGGGAGTCTGATTGATACAGCACTAAATAAATAGATTAGATTAGGTAGTATTGTCACTTTTATTATATTTGCTCGCCCTATCCAAGAGCATTTAATATTTTTCCAGTTGGTTAGATCAGACTCAATTTGTGTGGAAAGTGTTTTGTAGTTGTGCTCATAAAGTTTCTGATTTTCCCTTGGCAGATAGATTCCTAAATATTTTATACAATCAGTAGTTACTTTAAATGGAATTTCTCTTTGTAACTCTAATTGTTGGGTTTTGTTAGTGATATATAAGAATGCTGATGACTTATGTGGGTTTATTTTGTATCTGGCAACTTTGCTAAAGGTGTGGAATGTTTCTAATAACTTTTTAGTAGAATCTCTGGGGTTCTCTAAGTATACCATCATATCATCAGCAGAGTGATAATTTGGTTTCTTCATTGCCAATTCTTATTCCTTTAATCTCTTCTCAACTTTTATTGCCAAAGCTAGCATTTCTAATACAATATTAAATAGTAACGGTGATAGTGGGCAACCTTGTTTCACTCCTAATCTTATTGGGAATGGTTGCAGTTTGTCCCCGTTACATATGATGTTGACTGCTGATTTTAAATAGATGCTACTGATTATTTTAAGGAAAAGTCCATTTATTCCTATACTCTCAAGAGTTTTTAATAGGAATGAATTTTGGATTTTATCAAATGTTTTTTTCTGCATCTATTGAAATGATCACATGGTTTTTGTTAATTTGGTTATTAACATAGCTAATTATACTGACAGTTTTCCTAATATTGAACTAGCCCTGCATTCCTGGTATAAATCTTACTTGATCGTGGTATATTATCCTGGGAATAATTTTCTGTAGTCTTTTTGCTAATATCTTATTTAAGATTTTAGCATCAATATTCATTAGGGAGATTGGTCTATAAGTTTCTGTTTTCAACCTACCTGGTTTAGATATCAGTACTATGTCTGTGTCATAAAAGGAATTTGGTAGGACTCCTTCATTCCCTATTTTTTTCAAATAGTTTATAAAGCATTGGGGCTAATTGTTCTTTGAATGTTTGTAGAATTCACATGTAAATCCATCTGGTCCCGGGGATTCTTTTTAAGGGAGTTGATTAATAGCTTGTTCTATTTCTTTTTCTGAAATGGGACTATTTAAGCAATTTACTTCCTCCTCTGATAATCTGGGAAGCCTGTTTTTGAAGGTAGTCATCCATTTCACTTAGGTTATCAAATTTATTGGCATAAAGTTGGGCAAAGTAACCCCTTATTATTTCTTTAATTTTCCTCTTCATTGGTGGAAAGTTCTCCCCTTTCATTTTTAAGACTACTAATTTGATTTTCCTCTCTCCTTTTTCTAATCAGATTTACGAGGTTTATCAATTTTATTGTTTTTTTCATAAAACCAACTCTTAGTTTTATTTATTAATTCAATAGGTTTTTTTTACTTTCTATAGTATTAATTTCTCCTTTTAATTTTAGAATTTCAAGTTTAGTAATTGATTGGGGTTTTTTAATTTGGTCATTTTGTAGCTTTTTAAGTTGCAGGCCCAATTCATTGATCTTCTCCTTCTCTATTTTATTCAGCTACTTGTCATTTTAAAGAAAACTCCATTTATTCCTATGCTCTCTATCCAGTGTTTTTAACTGGAATAACTGTTGCATTTTGTCAAATACCTTTTCTGTACCTATTGAGATAATATGAGTTCTTTTAATTTGATTACTGATATGGACAATTATAATTGCTGATTTTCCTGATATTGAACTAGCCCTTGTGAAGTTGCTTTCAGAAATCCTTCTACAAACCTGTACTGTAAGCCAACATTGGAAATGAGTATGGGTAAAACAACAGAGAATTGCCTCAGTGCTAGCAAAAAGACCCCTGTAATCTACTTCTGATAAGGTATTCGGCTCCCTCACCCTATGGACTGAAACCTCCAGAAGCTGCCACTCTTGATTCAGTAACTTCCAAAGCCTGCTTTCTGGGGCTCCCCTCACAATCTAGTCTAACAATCCTTTCCTGATGAACATTCAATCCATCCTTGGCATCTATGGCTGAGAGCTCTGGAAATTGCACTGCTGTCACTGATTCCAAGGGCCCCAAGAGCTCCTCCTGGTTTGCTGGAGCCAGGACTGTGCAGGAACTATCTACACTTTAGTCCCATGCCAGTATAACAAACCTTTCCCACTGATCTTTCAAATTGTCTTCACAGTTGGAAAATTGTTCTATTTCATCTTTTTGTGGGTTCTCACACTCTAAAATTTGTTTAGCATCAGTATTTAAAGGTATATGGAAGAGTTTTGTGAGAGAGCTCAGGGGAGTCCCTGCCTTTTGCCCTGTCATCTTGGTTCCATCTAGACCTTTTTCCTCTAAGTGTTTCTTGTCATAGTAGTATAGATAGTAATCACCAAAGAATATTCAAATTCCCAAATAACTGTTTATTTGTTATGCCAGCAAGGTTATGCTTAAGATTCTGCAAGCTAGGCTTTAACAATATGTGAACTAAGAATTATCAGAATGCTGGTTTTTGAAGAGGAGAAAGTAGGGATAAAATTACCTACCATCACTGGATTACAGAGAAAGCAAAAGAATTCCAGAAAAACATCTACTCCTGCCTTCATGGATTACACTAAATCCTTTGACCCTGTGGATCATAACAAAATGTGGCATGTCCTCAAGAGAAGGCAGTACCTGATTATCTTGCCTGTCTCTTGAAGAACCAACAGGCAACAAACAGTTGGAATCAAACATAAAACTGATTTAAGATGGAAGGAGTATGACTTATTTATTAACTTATATGCAAAGAAATAATGTGAAATGCCAGGAGGAATGAGCAGAGAGAAACAGCAATAATCACAGATATGTATATGATAGCACTCTCATGACAGAAAGAAATTAAGAATTGAAGAATTAAGAAACCCCTTGATGAGGCTGGAAGAGAATATAAAAGCTGGCTTAAAGTTTTACATAAAAACAAAAAACAAAGCAAAACAAAAAACAAAACACCTAAGTTGGTAACTGGTCCCGTCACTTCCTGGCAAATAGAGAAAGAAAAAAATGGAATCAGCATCAGATTTTATATTCTTGGGCTTAAAAAGCATGGCAGAGGATTACTGAATCAATGAAATTATAGTTTGCTCCTCGGAAGGAAACATATGGCAAATCTGAACAGCAACTAAAAAGCGGAGTGATCACCTGGCCAACAAAAGGTCACACAGTCAAATCTAGGGTTTTTCTAGTTTCACTGTATGGCTGTAAAAGCTGGACTATAAAGAAACCTGAGAGCTAGAGAATTGATGCTTTAAAATTGTGGTGCTAGAGAAAATTCTTAAGAGTTATTCATGGGAGAGTTCAGTTGAGTTCTGGCTTTTACTCTCCCATCAGCAGGAGATTATTTTGGTCAATACTTTTCACTGGAAGGTCAAATACTGAAACTGAACCTAAAATAGTCTAGCCACATAATAATATGGGATTCACTGGAAAAGACTGGTATTGGGAAAGACTGAAAACAAAAGGAAAATGTGGATGACAGAGGATGAGATGGATAGTATTGTGGAAATGATGAATATGAATTTGGACAGAGTTTGAGAATATAATGGAGGACAGAAAGGCCTGACATGCTATGATCCATAGGGTCATCAAAAGTTGGAAAATAACTGAACAAGATGATCTTCCTCTTCTTAGGGAAAAAAATTCACATTCAAATTTTCTAATCATCTAAGTTGACATTGAATCCATTCACATAGTAAACAGATAACAGCTTAACCTCTCCAAGGAACCTGGATTCACATAGTAAACAGATAGCAGCCTGACCTCTCCAGGTTCCTTGGATGGAACAAACAGCATCTGTGGTCCCTTCTACTTCTTAGATTTTGTAATTTTTCTATGTGAATTTTAAATTCTTTATGAGATGTGCTCTTTCCTGGAATAGCAATATCCTATTTTTGCCAGAGGAAACACTGTATTTGTACATAAATTAAATAAATGGAAACAGTCTTATACAAGTCTTTTCAAAAACTATTTAATGGTATCATCCACTGAAATGGTAATATAATGTTAAAATTATATTCACTGCAGGGAATAGATGATTCAAATAATTGAAACAGTAAAAATGCATGCAAATGATTTCTACAACTAGCAGATTCATCATTTACCATAGTATATAGTTCAAATTATAGAAGAGATATTATAGGTCACCTAATCCAATCACTGTCCCTTTAAAAAAAAATTCTCCTTTAATATCCTTATAAAAGTAATTTTCTATCCTGCAGTAGAACAGTTCAATTGATAGAGATTCCTACCCTAGAAACTTTGGGGGCAGATAGGTGATGCAATAGATGGAGCACTGGGAGTCAAAAAGATCTTAGTCTAAAACCATCTCGACCCTGAGCAAGTTATTTAATCCTGTTTGCCTGTTTCCTCATCTTTAAAATGAGCTTGAAAAAAGAAATGGCAAACTATTCCAGGGTCACTGATAAGAAAACTCTACATAGGGTCACAAAGTCAGATATGACTGAAAAGACTAAACAACAACAACAACAAAAAAAACAAGAAACATAGCTCAGGTATAATCCCTTAATCAATGTGTTTCCTAATGATCCTCCTAGCTGGTTTAAAAAAAAAATAAAATAAAAAACTTTTTCCCTCATGCACATCTTGAAAAAAGATCTTCTCTTCTCTATGTGAAAGATTTTCAGTTCTTAAACCTATGCTTCATATGGCACAATTTAAAATACATTCACCATCTTGCATATCCTCATCCATTGATCGTTCAATTCATAAATACCTTTCTTGAAATGAGATGCATAGCATTTTGCAGATATGATCTGATCTGTGACACAATATAGTGGGATTACCTCCTTAAGACTGCTTTAGCATTTGACTTATACTGAGCTTACAGTCAATTAAACCCTTCTCATATCAAAGCAATTCATGAAAAACTTATTAAGAAAAGTCCTTCCCCCCTTCATCTCACAATGCTGTAATTCTATAGCTAATTTAGCCCTATTAGGTTATACCATATTGGTTTCTACCAATTGAAACAGTTTTAGAGTCTGTTTCTTTCATATAAAGTATCAAGCATTTGTATAACACACAAATTCAATAACCATGATTTCTATATCTTAACCAAATCACACTCAAAAATGTTGAGCAGATCCTTATGGCATACCATGAAAGACCTACTTCCAAGTTAAGACCATTATCTATTGATTATCACTTTCTGAATCTGGTTGTTCAAATAGTAATAAGCTTACCTAATCACATCACCATCTCATCCATATTTACACATAATATTTACAAAATATCATAAGAAACTATAACAAATACTTTTATTATATCCAGATACATTTTCTCCATAGAGTGCAAATCACAATTTTCTTTCAAAGTTCTCACCAAGCTTCATTAAATAAATGATTAGTGAACTTTCTAGAAGACAGATCAAGCTCATAAATATAAAATTTGTCCTCTTCCCTTTTGGGCAATGGAAAACTTCTCATTTTCTAACATCTCTATACTGCTATAAAATTCATCAGAGATTACCAGCAGCAATTCAGTAATTGCATTCTTCAAGATCTTTTACCTCATTTCAACCAATAAATCAAACAATAAGTACTTATTAGGGACCTAGATTTCTTCCAAAAGGTAATTTGAGGGGATCCAAGTCAATTATTGAACTCATTTAAAGAAAATAATTCTTTCACTTAAACAAAACCAATGCAGAAAACTGGGAAACAATTTTTATAGCCATTGTTTCTGATAAAGACTTCATTTCTAAAATATATAGAGAACTAAGTCAAATTTATAAGAATACAACTTATTCCCTAATTGATAAATGCTCAAAAAAATGAACAATTTTCAGATAACAAAATTAAAGCCATCTATAATCATGTAAAAATGAAAAAATCATGACTGACTAGAGAAATGCAAATTAAAACAACTCTGAAGTACCACTTCACATCTCTCAGATTGGCTAATATGACAAGAAAAGACAAATATTGAAGAGGATGTGGGAAAATTGGAACACGAGTACATTACTGGTGGAGTTGTAAAATGACCCAACCATTCTGAAGAGCAATTTGGAATCAAAGGGTTATAAAACTGTGTATACTCTTTGATTCAATAAACTACTGGGTCTGTATCCCAAAGAGATCATAAAAGAGGGAAAAGGACTCACATGTGCAAAAACATTTGCAGCAGTCTTTTTGTAGTAGCAAAGGAGCTAGAAATTGAGTAGTTGCTCCTCAGGGAATGACTGAAGAAGTTATGGCATATGAATGTAATAGAATATTATTATTTTATAAGAAATGATAAACAGGTTGATTTCAGAAAAACCTGGAAAAGACTTTAATGAACTGAGCAGAATTAGGAACGCATTATACACAGTAACAACCAGACTATGTGATAATCGAGTATAACAGATTTTGCTTTTCTCAGCAATGTGGTAATTCAAAAGAATTCCAATAGAAATAGAATGGAAAATGCCTTCTGCAATGCAGAGAGAGAACTATGGATTCAGAATGTGGATTGAAGCATAGTGGTTTTGCTTTTTTTTTTTGCTTTTGCTTTGTCTTTTGTTTTCCTCTTGGTCTGATTTTTTTCGTGTACAACATCACAAATATGAAAATATGTTTAAAAGGATTGTACATGTATAAACTATATCAGATTGCTTACTGTCTTAGGGAAGATAGAGGAGAGGGGGAGAAAAAAAACTGGAAAACAAAAGTGTACAAAAATGAATGTTGAAGACCATCTTTACATGTATTTGGAAAAATAAAATGCTATTGAGAAAAAAAAAAAAGAAAAGAAGGACACAAGATGCTCTATTATTACTCTCTCTTCTCCTATCCCAGGCTTCAATTTTTAATGTTTATTTTACCCCTTTCAATTTGAAGAGCATTCTTTTTGACTAAAACATCAAACTACAAAGAGGACAGAGTAATTTTGCTCTCTCTCTGACATGTTAACATTATATTATATTTACCATCAAACAATGGGTCCTTATTCATGCTATGAAAATGCCTTTTTTTCCCCCTTAGCATTTTTCATATGATTTAGCTTAAGTTGGAATTTATCATTTTTGATACTATTCTGTATTACTCTTTTGCATTTGTCATTAGATATGTTTTTCTCCATCCATTTTCTGGTACTCATCCTTTAAAAATCTAAATTAATTAAAATTCATCTAGTGAGGTAAGTGGCATGATGGAAAGCACACTATCCTGGGGAGAAGAAAACCTGAATTCAAATCTGATTGGAGATACTTACTAGGTGTCTGACTGGAAAAATCATTCAACTTCTGACTGTTTCAGTTTTCTTTTCTAAGAAATAGGGATAGGTTGTTGTAAAGACACAATAATATTTATAAAGTATTCTGCAAACTTTAAAGTTCAATAGAAGTGATAATTATTGTTATTATTGCTATTAACTATTATTTTCTTATCTTCTTTTCTACTAATCATAAAGAATGCCAAAACAATTAATTATCCTCTTTTGCTTTTTTCTTTTGTTTCCTCCATGGTCCTACCCTACTGATCATTCTTCCTCTCTTTCACTATCAATTTTTGTTTTAGCATTGGATCTCTTCCTTTTCTTTTACCCTTAAATTTTAATCTATTGTATTCCATCCCCCTTTCTACTCACACTGCCACTACCCTAAACAAAGTCTTCAAAATCTCTTACCTGGACTCCTTAACGGCCTTATATCTGTGTCCATTTCTCCTTGCCACTCTATTTTTAAAAAGCTGCCAAAATCATTGTCTTAATATAAAGTTCTGCTTTGTTCAAAAAACAAAAATCTTAACTGACTCTATTGCCTAAAGAATAAAATATAAACTCCTTAGCCTGCCATGTATATGGCCCTGAATAATCTGGCTACAACTTCCTTCTTTAGCATTATTTAATATTATTCCATTTCATCTACCTTATCATCTATCCAAACTTGTCTACTAGATATTACTTGATGTTGTTTTGTTCTTTCTCACAAATGCATTTAACTAAGCTATGCTCTCATGCCTGAAACATCCTTTCTTTCCCTCAAATCCACTTTTTCTTTCTTTAAGACTAAAGCTCAAGTGCTACTTCTTCCATGAAGACTTCCTTGATTCCATAAACTAACAATGATTTTTTCTTCCAAATTTTCAATCACATTCTATCTGGAATTATTTGTATTTATATCATTTCTATCAGATTGTAATTTCTTTGCCTTTCCCATACTTCTAGCCTATATCCCGTATAATCTAGAGATTTGCAACCCAATAGGTTTGTTTTTTCTGCTTTTATTTATCTATTATTTTATTATTAATGTTTTAAGCTTGTGCCAGTTTTGTGATTTTTAGAAGGAATTAGCCATATATTCTATAGGCCTGAGTGGTATGTGAATACTCCCACTACATCACTTCTGTTTGTGTTTACTTTTATATACAATATGCTGTCTTTACAAGTGGTCCAGTCCTGGATTTCTATAATTTCGTAAAGGTTTTTCTCTTCTAGAGAACAGTGCTTCAATACTGTATTATATCTATTTTCTTTGAGCATAGAATACTCTTCTATTATACTATATCAAGACGACACAAAGTATTTGTTGTGAGAACAATGTTTTGAAAAGCCATTAAGCACTTTATAATATGTGCAGCCGCTGTACCTTAATAATCATACTGTAAAAGCCTGCTTTACTTCCTTGTGTTAATATTTCAAGTTTTCTTTTTGCTTTATTGTTAAGCCAATATTCTAAGGATACTGGTACATAAACATGAGCAATCACAAAGTATTCCTAATTTTTTTTTCTAAATGCGAATTTCTAGATAAAATCATTTTATTTTCCTTCTTTCTATAATTTCTAAATACAATCTATAAATTATAAAACCTAATTCTACCTGTGAATTTCAAGGTAAAATCCTCTTATTTTTCTTCTTTCTATAATTTCCCTCCTGCTCTCCATCATATCTGATTTTTACAGTTTTAGCTAGATATTGTTCTACTGTTCTCTTAATCAGCTTGGCAACTTTCTTATCAAAGAACTCTCTCTGAAATGAGTTGTCTCTTTCTAAGGCCTATCACTCTGGTATCTTAAATCATGAGTTAGGAAGCCAAATAGTGTTCTTTAGCACCATCACTTTAGCCAGCTGTTAACTTCATATATCCCTCTTTTCAAAATTCTAGTCACAAAATCAGAACTCCAGAGTGAAAATAGAATTTCAGAGACAACCTAATCCAACAAATATCTGAATTCTAAGTCCTTCCTGACAAGTGATAATCCACCTTTTTCTTAAAGAATATCAGTGAAGGTAAACCTCATGAGGCAGCCCATTCCATTTTCAGAAAGTTCTAATTGCTAGAAGGCTTTTTTCATAAAGTCAGAAATCTGTGTCCCTGCCAGTTCTAATCCACTACTTCCTAGTTTTGTCCTTCGAACCCAACCAAACGAAACAAATTTAATTCTTCTTCCATATTAAAGTCCTTTAAACAACTGGGAGCACTTTCTCCCCCCAACCCCACTGCTTACTATGTTCTTTTTTAACCTTCATATGAGAGAAGAGATGAATCCCACTTACACTCAAGCTCTTTAACTTCTTAATAGATATTCAAAAGTCATTAGGCATAAATTTCATGTTTTATTGTTTGAAATCTATAGATTTTAGTCATTATATGAAAACAGTATAAGTGATTAGCATTTTTTTACTACAGCATAATTGATGAATTTTAGCAGGGTATTTATGACATCTTAGCAACATACTCCATGAAGACTCTCTTAATGATATTAGGTCTTTATGCAGTCTACTGCTTTAGTCACCAAGCACCAAGATGCTTCTTTTTTCAAGGGCTAGGAACAATTTGCCAGCATTTGTGGGTATTCCTCATTGCTCCTTAGATTCTTGATTATTATTTATTTTTTAGAGTCAATATTTATCTTGTATGTGAAGAATTTTATATCTCCTGTATAGTTTTAGTACTTCATATTTTCTTCCCCTTTTCTTCCTCCTATTATGTTCCCCATTTGATTTTGAATCATTTTTATTTCTTCAGAACAATTTTCTTTCTGTCTTCCTTCATGGATTATTTCCCTTTATTTGCTACTTCTTCGTCTTTTCTAATAAATCAAATGGTAGCTGCTTTCTCAAGACCTTGCCACCTTGTCCTAGGGCAAGAAAATTAATCTAGATCATAACACTTTTAGATAGTGAATGCTTTCTGGCAGAAAGACAAATATCGCACAGACCATACAAATCAACAGTTCCCTTGGCCTCCCTTCTAGAACTTACATGAAAATGTAGTCTATTATAATTTTTCCTGGGAAAAGTCTCAAATGGTTTCTTTCCTTAATCAGCTCAAGCAATATCAATTAGCTCTATGCAGTTCGGCTCAGCTAATTGGGTATCTTTAAGCAATCACTAGACACAACAAATAGAGGCACATCTATGAAAATATTCCATTCATCTGTTTTGCTGGGTTGATTCATCTACTTCTGGATTCCTATTGTGAAAGAGGGGAGAAAAAATTCTGCGAACATCTTTAGTTGACCATTCTTTTCTTCTTTTCTGCTAATATGCTCAATTATTTATAATTACCACTACTTTGCCAGTTAGGCAATCCCAATCATCTTCTTTTTTTTATTTTATTTTTTCATTTTCAAAATACATGCACAGATAGTTTTCAACATTTACCCTTGCAAAACCTTATGTTCCAAATTTTTCTCTCTCCCTTTCCTTCACCCGTCTCCCTAGACAGCAAGTAATTCAATATAGGGAAAACATGTACAATTCTTCCACACACATTTCCACAATTATCATGCTGCACAAAAAAAATCAGATCAAAAAGAAAATAAAAAAGAGAAAACAAAATGCAAGCAAACAACAAAAAAAAGTGAAAATGCCATGTTGTGATTCACACTCTCAGTTCCCATAGTCCTTTCTCTGGGTGTAGAGGGCTCTCTACATCACAAGATCATTGGAACTGGCCTGAATCACTTCATTGTTAAAAACAGCCACATCTGTTATAATTGATCATCACACAATTTTGCTATTGCTGTGTACGATGTTACTTCACTTAGCATCAATATATGTAAGTCTTTCCAGTCCCTTCTGAAATCATTCTGCTGATCGCTTCTTACAGAACAATAATATTCCGTAACATTAATATACTATAACTTATTCAGCCATTCTCCAACTGATAGACATCCACTCAGTATCCAGTTTCTTGCCACTACAAATAGGGTTGCTACAAACATTTTTGCACACGTGGGTTCCAATCTTAAGCAATATGCAAACAAAATAAAAATTATAATTATATATATTTCTCCACAGAGTGTGGCTTGTATATTTTGCAAGGGCACCCACAAAACAATCTGTTTACCTAATTAGTCAGCAGTAGTATGAGTGATTCTATAGAGAATTCATTTGAAAGATTATAATGCAAAGTAAACTAAGGAGACAGTCATCATGCAGGACACCAATATATTGCTACATCATTCCTTCAGTGAAAGCCTCTTCCAATTGCATCAGCCCTGTTTTATTTACATTCTAGTAAAATTGGTTGGGGGAATTCAGACTCCATCTATTTGATGTTCACTGAAAACATTATACTAATAACTCTCTTGATACCATTTTATGGAAGAAAATTTCAAAGTTAAGAAAACTATTCATTTTGTCTTTTATTAAGGCCATAAAAATAACAGTTACAATATTAACACCTATTTCTTTTAGTTTTACTAAAAGCATCATCAAAAGGACCCATGTAATAAGGACCTACCTTCTAATGCACTTAAGAGTATATCAATCTCCTAATTTCTAAGTTATGGCTTATTAGACTTAATTCAAAAGCTCTTTCTTTCTGGCCACCAATTCTTTTATATCTTATTATTGTTGTAAAATAGAAGTCTCTGATTTTCAATGTAAAAACCATGTAATACCTTGCAAACTAGGATTGGGAATTTTATATTTACATCCATATCTCTGAGGTGACTTACAGTGCTTGAATCCATTCCATAATTATAAAATTTAAAGATAAAATATGTAAAATTACATTACTTCTTATTCAACAGAAAAGAGTTACCTCCACAATGGCTGACAGAGCACATTTCTAAGAAAGAAAGGAAGGAAGGAAGGAAGGAAGGAAGGAAGGAAGGAAGGAAGGAAGGAAGGAAGGAAGGAAGGAAGGAAGGAAGGAAGGAAGGAAGGAAGGAAGGAAGGAAGGAAGGAAGAAAAACATGCTGTATTATGGATAAAAATATTAAGAATATAAAAATGCCATCATTGTGAAAAAAAACAATAGCAAAGAAAAAAAGCTGCCAATGGGATCTTCGAAAAATCCTTTTAATCAAGGTCCTTAATTAGTTGTGTATTTCTCATTGTAAATACTATGCATGTATTAAAATATGTAGAAATAAAATACACAGATGGAAGCATGTAACAAACTGACAATGACAAGGGGAAGTTTGACCTTTATTATGATGAATTTTTGTAAACTGATACACCAAAGCTCATTAGAATAATTGGGTCCTTGCAATACCTAAAGTAAACATCTTAGCTCCACACACTGTTCATAGCTAATTAGAAAAAAGATATGAAAGCACAGAATGTGACATTAATCAGTCAGTCTAACAGTAGACGTCTTTTAGAATGCACAGTTTTATGGAACAAAACACTCATTAATATTAAGTTCATTGGGCAAAGAGCAACCTTTTAGCCAATTATTTGAACTATGATCTACAACCTGATACAGACTACACAAAACTGTCAAAGGCAAATATCAAAAGCTCTATACTATCAGAGAGGCACTGTTCTAAAACACATTCATAAATCTAAGTCAAAATGATTTTTTAAAATAAAACTAGCTCATTAGGTTATTTTAAAGTGAAACAGAACATAATTAGGGAATGAACCAGAAGTGTCCGAGACAGTCTCTGAGACTTCACTAACATTTCATTAAGTTTAAGTCCTTGCCTTCCTCATCTTAATTTTTAAAAGACAATGGCAAATATAAGAAAAATACTATTCTCTGATGACCATTTGTACTCACTTCAAATCCTTCTAGCTCTTAACCCCCACTAATTCCCTATATGAAGCATCTTTCTGAGCCAAATTACTTCAGAGCTGTTCCTGATCCTCCTGTCCAAACTTTGTCTTATACTGAGGGATCTCTGCATATACTGTTCATACAGACCAGAGGATTTCCATTTCCCTTCTCATCTTTTAAAACCCAATTTAAATTTCTTCTCTTCCAGAATCAGATTTAAAATCTATAGATATCTCACAAAGCTCTGCTAACCACTGAAAGGAAATGAACTTGCTTTTGAATAAATGAACAACAAACTATCTGCAACTTTATTGTAAATCCTCACTTGTCTGTAAGGTAATCTATAAGAAGATGATTGTAAGATACCTGTTATTCCCTGTTAATATCTATAAATCAGCAAATGAGATTAACCATGACTATTCAATTGATCTTGGTCAATTCAACATTTTGTGAAATTACAGTAGGTTAAATTATTGCCAGATGGCTTTCCCTGTTTCTGTGTAGAAGATGAGCTACGTATAATTGCCATCTCCTAAAAGTCTTGTGTACTATTAGATTTTGATGTCAAGTTGTTCAAAGTAATGGACACAGCAGACAAAAAGATTGTGGTTGTGGTGGCAATTACTCTGTACTACATGACCAATGAAAACTTGGAATCACTGTGAGTCATCCCTTTCCTTTTTAGCAGGTCAAAATCAAAGACTGAGGCATCCTGACAGCTATATTCTTGAATGAAAAAAATGAAGTGTTCTAATTTATCCTTTCATTATCTTGAGATACTTGGAGGGAGAAATAAACCCTAAGAAAATGAGGACTGTCCAGAGATGACAAAGAAATTAAAAGGAACCTAAGACTAGAAAAACAAGGTTAGATACAATAAACATTAAAGTTAAGTACTACCTTTTAGGATAGTTGAAATGCTTTTCTCCAGTGTTGTACTACTTTTAGCTAGTGATGGCTTTCAGCCAATCAGCAATTATAACATTATGACAAGAGACTAATTATATTTATTTGGAATTTCTACTTTATTTTCTTCCAAAAAAAATTTGACGTGAACAACAACAACAACAACAACAACAAAAAAAAAAACACCCCACAACTAAATGCAATATAAAATATAATGAAAATATGCAGAGGATGTTTAAAAAACAAAATAGAAAAACAAAGAATAGATTTTATTAAATACATAAGAGCAGTTAATTCCAAAAGTGTAGACCAAATGTAACCCTAAGTTTCTTGGCAACCAAAAGTAAATGCGAAGCAAAATCATATGTAGTTTTCATTATCTATTTAAAAAAAAAAAAAAAAAAAAAAAGCACAGACTAGTTTCCCCCCACCTCTCCCGAGACAATTGGGGTTACTTGCCCAGGGTCACACAGCTAGAAAGTGTTAAGTGTCTGAGACCAGATTTGAACTCAGATCCTCCTAATATCAAGGCTGATGCTCTATCCAATGTTGGAAAACTGTGACATGTCATGATTAAATGAGACAATGTACATGTGTGAATTTAATTTTTCAGAGAATGATAAGACAAGAAACCCAATATTTAGAAATGTGCTTACAACTAGTCTCTTCTTAACTGCTTTCTAAAACCTCTAACTCAAAGATCAGGGAACTTTTTCTAACGGAAACACTTTCAATTTTTAAAAACACAAACAAAAGTAAAATTTACCTTACAATCAATTATGCTCAAATGTATCTTTCCCTAAAACACCTGTATTCACAATTTTTAAAAAATTTAACAAGCATGCAGGCAGGGGTCCTCAAACTTTTTAAACAGGGGACCAGTTCACTGTCCCTCAGACTTTTGGAGGACTGGACTATAGTAAAAACAAAAACTTTTTTTTGTGGGCCTTTAAATAAAGAAACTTCATAGCCCTGGGTGAGGGGGATAAATGTCCTCAGCTGCCACATCTGGCCCGCAGGCCATAGTTTTTGAGTTTTGAGTAGAGGTTTTGCTTACCCCATTAAAGAGTACATTCAACAACTAATGTCAGGAAGCAGAATTGTTATTATTGACTTACATCAGGCTTTTGCCACAGTCAGTCTTTTGTGCAGATGAACCTGATTTGACATATTGCATTAAATAATTTTTTGATTAACAAGTCACTTTATAATTAAAGGATTTTATTACTTTCACAAGATCAGTTGATCTATAACTGAAATCATTATAGAGATGAGATGCTAAGTAATCCCAACTTAACAACAGTAAACTTAATAACGTTAATAACAACATTAAACTTAAAAATTCTTTTAAGGTTACCTCTTTCCCAAAGTACTTTAGGAGTTTTTGGCAATAAAAATGAACAACTCTCTAGTTAGCAAATGTTAAAGGATGACCTGAATATTCTCTCTGAATGCTTTTTCTTAGGTTCTACCAGAGTTCCTCCACTCTCTGCTGTATCAAGTATCTCTGAAAAACTGTTTACTGTTGTAGTCTTTGCAGGCTCAGCATTTCCTGGATTAGGGAAATCAGCTTTCCCCACAAAGCCATCAACATCACTAACTTCTTCCAATCGAGAAAGAGAGGAAATGATGGTGGTAATAAGAAATTAAATTAGAGGAATCCTTTGACATTAATACTAACTTATCACTACTGACCAGTAAAACATTAAAGTGAACATTTTTAAAATAAATTTCCTGATCACTGATTGTGACAATAAGAAGTATCTTGTTCAATGAGTAGACATTCAGGAATATAGTTTGTTTACGCATGCTAACCTAGTAGTCTGAGTTAGTTAACTATTAAAATAACTCCTGATAGCTTACAACATTTTTATGCAATAATCTCATGTCAATTCATGAAACTCGTTTTTACTAATTTTATGCTAAGTGTTTGAAGGGCATTCAAGTTTAGATATGACAAGATCACTGCCTTCCTGGATATTATAGTTTCTTGGGGGAAAGAAAGATATACAGATATCTATGATAGGATAAGGAATTCAACTGGTTGAAATACACAGATCTGCTTACAGCACAAAGAAGTTATGTCCAGAATCACAGAGCAAGTATTTATATGTGTCAGACTTGCACTCAGATCTTTTCACTTTGAAGCCAGTTATAAACCCACTATACTATGCTAGTATCCAAGAACTGTAGGCCAGCTCTATCTATAGGATGATATACTGCATTTCTATGATAGTAACACATTAGTAAAGAATAAAACACACTTTAAGATCTGAGGAGGAAAGTTTTTACTGACAAGAGGGAATTCAGGAAAAAACTTCATGGAGTAATTGACATAAATGGAGTAATTGACATAAATTGAGTATTTTAAAAATGAATAGGAATTCAATAGGGAAGGAGAAGCAAGAAGGATATTCCAAATACAAAGATCATGAGTAATTATAGAATTAGAGATAAAGAGCAAAAGAAGTCTAGGGGACATGAAGTAGTTCAGTCTGTGTGGAGTACACAAGGCAAAGAGAAGAGAAAAGGAAGTGAAGATTAATGGCATAAAAAAAACACAAAACCACAAAACAGATCCCGCCCTAAAACAAACGAACAGACAGATGTATTGTTTGCTTCAGGAAATAGGTACTGCTTATGCCACACATTTTATATGAGTAGTACGAGGCTCAAATAAGACAGTATATTCAAAGTATCTTACTGTGCTGTACATTAAAAGTCTTATGTAATTAGATGTTTAATAAATGCTTTTTATGATGATGGAAAGTGAAAATTATGTTGATAGATATTACCACTATGTGCACAGAAAAGGATGATTTCTATATTCACATGTATGCTTACAATCTAGCCCAATTTCATTTCAGTTTTGTGCTAAGCAGATAGTTAATTTCATCAAACTTCTGTGAGAAGCTGTACTGCCAGGTTTAGGACTGATGATCTGCAGCAAGAACAGCAGGACATAAAGGTCAATGTTATAACCTATGATGCAATAGTGTGGGGATACAGGAAATTCAATTCAGAATGTCCTGTTCCCAAGACCATGATCTATATGTTTTGAATTCATTTCCCAAATCAACCATATTATGGGACAATTATTCCAAGAAGCTATTTTCACAGCATCACAGATGGTTTATATTCTAGCATATGATTAGAAGGAGGCTGATAGAATGGAGAGAAGCAAACTGATACTATCAGAACTAAAGGAATTCTTGGTTCTGATACCTACAATGCTCGTTAATTGGGTTTTTAAAATATATTCTATATGTATTTTTTACATGTGGATATGTTTCCCTCATTAGAATATAATAAAAATCAGATCAAACAGAGGGGGAAAAATAAGAAAGAAAATAAAATGCAAGTAAAGCAAATAACAACAAAAAGAGTGAAACTGCTATGTTGTAAACCACACTCAGTTCCCACAGTCCCCTCTCTAGATGTAGATGGCTCTTTTCATCACAAGATTATTGGAACTGGTCTGAATCATCTCATTTTTGAGAAGTTCCTCCTTCAGGCCAGATGTTGCTACATTTTTAGCTTTATATACTTAATGCCTGACACATAGTAGGTACTTGATAAATGTTTGGTTGAAAACATTCCATGACCTCAGGCTGGCTTCACTAAATCAATAACTTAAAAGGAAAATGAGGAAGATATGTCACATATTTATCCCTTGATTTATGTTCATTAGTGAGTCTGTTATGAAGGTGAAGACTACTCAAAAATCAATAACACATTTAGTTAAGTGATATATGAAATCATTCCAATATAAACAGTTTTTTTTTTTTCCCTTCTCTTCAATAAACCAGAAATGAAATATTTGGCTACAAATGGCTAATGAAACTGAGGTCATTATACTAGTGTAAGTAA
The DNA here is from genome assembly GCF_016432865.1 of Antechinus flavipes. Taxonomy (NCBI): domain Eukaryota; kingdom Metazoa; phylum Chordata; class Mammalia; order Dasyuromorphia; family Dasyuridae; genus Antechinus; species Antechinus flavipes. The sequence goes on along the minus strand of NC_067400.1, from coordinate 503,878,457 downwards.
GATTAAGAATTATTTTTTAGCTTTTTATTTTCAAAATACATGCAGAGATATAGTTTAACATTCACCCCTGCGTTCCAGTTTTTTTTTTTCCTTTCTTTTCCCACCACCTCCTCCTTTAAACAGTATGTAATTCAATATATGTTAAACATGTTCAATTCTTCTACACAGAAATATTTAGATTTTATGTACTTTATATAGGCTGTTTCATGCATAATTCCTCAAAAAATCTTGTTGAGGTTATTATTAGTTCATTTAGCAGATTTTTTCCTCTCCCAAGGATAAATTTCCAATTTTGAAGTAATACTAAAACTTCCATAGGAAATATATCAATAATCCAATTCTAAAATTTCATTGAATCCATATAAGATTATTATATATTCCATTCTTGTCAATAGGAGAAAGTGAACTTATGTTGCTGGGGAGAGCCAAGTGCTTATTTATTTATTTGTTTATTTTGTGCTACCTGGTTGGTTAGTACTAGATCTTCTGTATCATTAATTTGTGGTGTTGGGGAGGTTTTGAGGGGAGGAGAAAGGGATTCCTAAACCTAAGGGCACTGCATATGCAGGTCCAGAAATAAAATACAAACTGCTATGAGGCTTCAATGGACTTAAAGCCCTTGTCCTGTACTGCAGTGCCTAAATATAGCTTGCTTTTTTCAAAGAAAAACAAATCAGCTGAAGTTGCTGACTGAGTTAAACTGCATACAAACCAATGATGGGGTAGTTGTAAGGAAGGGAGTGAGGAGTATTTTGAATGTATGGAGAGAACGCTGGGGTACCCTCCTGGAATTGTTAATTCAGCTATGGAAATTGTTAATTCAGCTATGACAGCAAGAGTACAGTACCTAAGTAACTAGTCTGTTATACTATCTGCATAATACTTCCCTTCTTGCATGCCTTTTCAATTGATATTTCTCCAATGAGCACTTTTCTAAAGATTTTCAAGCTAATAATGAATGAATCTGCTAACAAAATAGAGCTCTGAAAACTTACAAATGATCTCTCCCTTAAGAACTGACATTTTGATATTCAAATATGTTGTGCCACAATTTTTTTTCCATATCATAAATTTTAATTTACAAGGCCATGGCAAGAGTCTTAATGAAGATTAATTACTGCAGTCCCTTCAATAAAGCTCATTGCATCCTCCTCATTACTATAAGAATGCTGTTGCATATAGAAATAGTAATGCAAATATACTAGGCTATATTAACTCTGTTTTCTGGCAGTTCTATACTAAGACCAAATTTGCAAAAACAATTTCATCAGACTTCATTACAGACATAATTTTGGAGAACAGGGACAAGATAGTAAAATATAACAGAGGTGAATGAGAAGAAAAGCATATGACAGTGTAAGTTACCCAATATATATGAACCTGACTCTGAGGTAATTTGAAATGTTCAGAATTAATCATGACTCCAGACCCCTATTCTTAATCATTTTGTGTGTGTGTTATGGACACCTTTTGCAATGTTTTTTATATCATAATTGGAGGAAATGTCAAACTTCAGTTAGAGGTTAGTGAAAATAAAGATTTTTTCCCCCCATCCAATTTATGAACCCCTTGAAATCTATCTTGCGAAGTCTGAGTTCGAGGTTAAAAACCCTTGTCTATAGCAAATGAGCAGATATAATAAAATTATTAATTTCTGCCAAAACTATAACTAAGCACTCCATGAATTATATTTCCAACTAGATAATTCTCTTGATGCTCTTTCATACCCGTTAACCCTTTGAATTTGTCTTTATTAACTAAATATTCCTTTATTTGATCATAGGATTAAATCATAAACATAAAAATGTTTTTTCAAAGCACAAGGTAGCACCTAAATGTTGGTTGAGTAGTATAGCTAGTAAATGATACAAGAATTTAGAATAAGAGATCTTAACATCCTGAGATGATCAAGTCTTTAGAGGGGCAATAGGACTTGAAAGAAGAAATAAGATTGCAATTGGAGAAAAGGTAGACAATGGGAATGCCAGAAATAAATGAGATGATTCCCCCAATTTTTAGTTATCACATTTAATTTTGTGTGATTTACAAGTTAAAAAATGCTCAAGTAATCAAATATTTTATTAAAGTAATTAATAAAAAATGCAATTTTAAATAAAATTTAAAAATTTTATTTTTATGGTCATGCAAAATAAATCCCTATATTAGTCATGCCTGAAAAAATAAAGAGAGAAAAGGAAAGTGAAGGGAAAGAGGAAGAAAGGAAAGGGGAAAGTGAAAGAGAAAGGGAAAAGGAAGGAAAAGAGAAAAGGAAGGGGAAAGGAAAAGGGAAAGAAAAAAAGAAGAAAAGTGCAAAAGAGCAAAGTGGAAATTCAATCTGTACTCTTGAATCTATCAATTCTATATCTTAAGCTGGACAGCATGTTTTATCACTAGTCTTCTGGAATGATGGTTGATCATTGTGTTGATAAGAGTTCCTAAATTTTTCACAATAATTCAGTGACACAGTGTTGCTGTTACTATATACAATGTTCTCCTGGTATCTTCTCCCTTCACTTTGTATTAGTTCATACAAGTCTTGCCAAATTTTGACAAATGTGTTAAACAGCACCAGTCCAATGATAGGTCCCACAGCCACTTAACTAACTACTTTCCAGGTAACTTCTAAACATTAATGACTATTCTTTGGTTCTGACTATTCAGCCAGTTTTGAATCCATTTAACCACCTAGCCCACGTCACTCTCTATTCTGATATTGCCAAATTCTTTTCTCATAATCAGGTACAGTTTCTTTTATTCTTCAACTGTTTCTGTTATATCCGACCTTTCATGACCTCATTTGGAGTTTTCTTGGTAAAAATACTAGAGTGATTGGCCATTTCTTTTTTTAGTTCATTTTACAGATGAGGAGGCTGAGACAAACAGAGTTAAATGACTTTCCTAGGGTCACATAGTATTTGAAGTTAAATTTGAACTCAGGTCTTTCTAACTTTCTAACTTTTTCCCTAACTTTCTAACTCTATTGCCAATATGTCACCAAGCTGCCTTAAATTATTTTTGTTGTTCAGTCATTTATTTCAGTCATGCCTAATTCTTCATGATACCATTTGGGATTATCTTGTCAAAGACACTGAAGTGGTTTGTCATTTCCTTTTCCAGCTCATTTTACATATGAGGAAACTGAGGCAAACAACTTAAATGACTTGCCATGGATCACATAGCCAATAAGTGTCTGAGGACAGATATGAACTCAGGAATATATCTTTCTGATTCCAGGCCTGACAAATCTATCCATTGTGCCACCTACTAATTTACCTGTCTAGTAATCTTGTTCAAGAAGGAAATGGAGGTTAATTTGGCATGACCTATTCTTAATGAAACCACATTAACTTTGTAATCAATGCTTCATTTTCTAAATGTTCACTAACCATCCCTTTAAACAATAATATATACCAGAAGTCAAACTTTCTGGTATAGAGTTTAAAGACTATTTTAAATAATGGAAAGAAACATGGCCTTCTTCAATACTACGGCACTTCTTTCTTTTTCCTTCTTTTCTTTTTCCACATAGTGCTTTAGCAATAATAATTTCGAATTTTTTTCAGTTCCTCAAAGATACACCAGGTCTGGGCTTGATTACCTGAACTTATCAAGGTTCTCTAACAATGCTAAGAGAAAACTTCCTCATAATAACCTGCAATATTTTAAGAGAATTACATTCAGAAAATCATCTAGGATGCTGAAAGATCTGAAACCATGTCACATGAGGAACAACTGAAAGAAAAGGGAATGTTTAACTTGGAAAAGAAAAAATAAAGGAACACCATGATAACTGCTTTTCAAACATGAGTGATTATCCTGTGTAAAAGGAGAAAGACATTCTATGTAGCTTAAAAAAGTCTAAATAAGAATAATGAATAAAAGTTACAGGAAAACATATTTCAGCTTGACATAAAAAAAAAAATCTTGAAAAAATAGAAGACAAATATGAGCTATTTCACTGGAAAAGCAAATGGCCTGGACAATAGAGTCAAGAGAGACCATTTTAAAATTATTGAACCACTAATGGAAACTTAATACAGATTAAAACCTAGATTTTTTACTTTATTTCACTTGGTTTTTTTTTTTTTTTTGGGGGGGGGCACCTATGTTTTCTGTCACATGGATAATATGGAAATTTGGTATGGCTGGACATGTATAACATTGTTACCCTCTCGACAGGAAAATGGCTATCATAAATGCAGCAACTTACCTGCCAGGCTAAGACAGATACACCTTACAGAATCTCCACTTACATGACCAAAAATTGAATTCCTCAGTCAAGTTGACTGAAATGTGAAAGAATGACAAATATAACAACTAAAGCTATTAAGTGAGAATGGCTAAAGTTAAGAATGGCTAATGGTTAGCTAAACAGGCTCAGAGATCATACCCATAAGTTGGATGTGATATAACAGAAAAATAAATGGCAGTAGGCAATGATTAAGGATGGAAAAGAAGTCAAGGGATTACTATCTTAATACCAAATCGATTAACAAATTTTTCTCCCCAGATGAAATAAATGACATTTCTTTTTCTTTGTAAGACCCCAAGAAGTTCAATTCAACCCATGCTTGCAAACTACTTTGGACATCTTACTACCCATTAATATAGATTCATGTTGGGGATGGGCTAGAACTGTGACTTTACTGATTTAGTGAACTCCAGGATAAGGAAATAACAATCAGTATAGATTGGGAGCTTCTTTTGCATCAAGAAGTTAAGAGACTTGCTGCTCAAGTCCAAATGGCTAGTAAGTGTCAGAAGTGGGATAAAAGCCCATGTCATACATTTTCTGTCTATTTCTAGAGTTTCAAACCTTATTAGCTCTTAAAAGCTAAAATAAGGACATTAAAAATGTCTTTTAGTAAGGCAGTTCAGTAAATCTCTCATCATGCATAATCCAGCATTAATTTTGACAACCAATCAACAAGCTTAGTTTCTGAATACTTAGGCAAATAACATTTTTACAAATATGGAAAGGGTTTGCTCTTAAAAGTTCATTCTTCTAAAGAAGGTTCTTGAAAGAAAAATATAAGAGATGCATAACAGGGAACAAAATCAATATATAAAAGAATCATGCTTTCTTTCTACTCACTCCACAAACTTCTGGATTCACAAATAACTAGAAGTTTACAAAGAGCAAACTCACAATATAGTTAGGGAAGCTGTTGTCATTACTGAACTTGGAATAAGAAAAGGCTTTTTCAAAAAACCAGAGTATTTACCACAATATGTCCCAAAGATCCATTTTTCTCAGGAAAAACATTGGAGAGGAAAAAACAAAATAATAACGTCATTTTGAAATTTTCATTAAACTCACTGAATTTTTAAGTGAAAAATTAACTATAATGAACCTCATAATTACACAGATAACATTTAATGAGTTGGGTCCAGTTGAATGGCAAAAATAACTGGCTTGCTTTTGGAAAATTGTCCAATATTCCTAATGATTTCAAACTGTCCCTCCCTTCCCCTTCAAAGACCTATCTTTGTACATGTTAGTATTTTCTACGTGATGATGCTAAATGGCTTTCAACCACGGAATACTGTAATTTAAAAGCAATCATAAAATTTTAACTTTAGAAATCATTTTTCCAGAACTTGCTTTTTCAAGTTAAGGAAGTCCAGAAATGCAAAAAAGTAGTTTGTCCAAGGGTAAGCAGGTAGTTGCAGGAGCTAGGATTAGAGTTACACTCTTCTGTTTCCCAAAGCACTGTTCTTTTCCCTGTACAATAATGCCTTCTGTAACAATCAAATTATGCCAGAGGCAGCAAGTCAAAAGTGTGGAAGCCAGAGTTCAAATCTGGCCTGAGGCACTTTACTGGCTGTGTGCCTCAATTTCTTCCCCTGTAAAATAGTCTAATACCTACCTCCCAAAGTGGTTGTGAGCATTAAGTGAGATAATAATTAGATACTTAATACTTGTTCCTTCCCCCATCCCCCCATGACCCAAAGGGAAGCAGGAACATTGCATGCCCAAACAGATTGTATTGATACTTTCAATGATAACCTAGATACCAGAAAAAAACAAAGCCATCATAGAGGAAATGCAATGGGCAAAGGAGCAGAACTGACCTTGGGTTACAAAGTACATGGTTTAAGTGCTACAAGAGTATCCAAAAAAATGTAAAAAGTCCTGGAAAAACAGCTACAGAATAGTAAATGGTTCCCTTCTGACAAAAGCTGTGAGAAAGCATGGACTAGAATTATAGTATTTGAAGTGGTGTGGATATCTAATGATCAGCTCCACTAGAGAGAATACCCACATTGAAATAAAAGTTACAATGAAGTATTAAAGTACTGAAATTACATAAGTGATATGATAGAATGAGTTTCATTTGCTGAGCACTGAATTTAGAGACAAATTAGTTTCATTGACAGGGAATCTATTTTGAAAGAGAAAACCATTCAAGCTTAGCATATCCTTGTTTCTAGTTCAGTTCTAGAAGACAAGATGAAAAAGTATAGGTTGCTTCTTGAGTGGCAGAATGATTTGAGCTCAAAAATGAAACAAATCAACCTATAGGAGAAGCATTCAACTGTTCCTGACTATAAACTACAGTCACAAAGCAAATGATATACTCTATCTACATACAAATACATTTATCTGTTTATGTATATGTGTGTATGTGTGCATATATATATATATATATGTATATATGTGAAAAGCTGTAGCTTTTACGCCAAAATTTTTAGTTCTTTCCCAACTGCAACCATATATTTGTTCATCTAATATTAGCTTAGTCTGAGTTCAATATAAAAATGCTGCAAAATAAAGATTAACACAAACCAGTGATGAATCCAATCACAACTCTGCTCTTTCCCATTTCTGAATTTGAAAAAGATTGAAAGATTATAAATATTAGAAAATCAATTTAACTGGATAATGAATATTTAGAACATCCAGCTACTGCTTTTGCACCATTCCCCACCACTGTAATTTTTTTTGCCATATTAAAAATTGATATAAGGATAGCTTTAAATCAAATATGATGAATACTGTTAGACATAGAAAAACTAATCTTAAATGCTCACAGACATTAATAATCATCTGCTAGAAGTGTAGCTAAAAGGAAAGATTTTATTTAAAAAAGGTCCTTCCAGGTCTATATCTAAAATCCTAAAATTTTAACCAGAATATTGTTAAGGATCTCTATAGAGAATGAAATATAAGAGAAAACAAAACGTGAATAACAGGATGAACTGAGTATTTTTTGCCCTTTCTTAATATTTGAAAAGTAATAATGGTCTAATATTAAACTTAAGTAAAAACTTATGATCCTTCTAAGCCAATAAAATGTGATACAGTATAATGTGATTTATACTAAAGTTCTGAGAATCAAGCATAATTTTCCAGGCACCAAAATTGATGTGGGTGACATATTTTGAAGACCAATGAATTACATGATGTAATAATGACAGTAATAGTGAAGGTGATAATATATTTATATAGTACTTTAATGTTTCCAAAATGCCTTATAAACATAATCTCATTTGATCACCAAAACAATCATGTAAGTGATCCAGAACAAATAACATGATATATATTATACAGATGAGGTAAATGAGACTCAGAAACATACTTAGACAGTTATTTATAGAGAGTCACAAACTAGTAAATAATAGTTAGGGGATTTAGACTAGGTCTTGTGACTCCCAAGCCCAGGGCTCACTGTACTGTACCATGTTACTATCAATTAATTAATCATTAATCAAGATTCCTGAGTCATTGTGACTGTCATTCTAGAAATCCTGAAGAATCAGAAATGACTTATCTTTTAATCTGTATTGTTTCTACAACTCCAATGTAGGATTAGGATTTTAGAGCATGGTTCAATATTAAAATCAATTTATAAGATAGATAAAGGAGAAAAAGAAGGCCAGAACATGTATATTCAACAATCATTTAGTACATACATTCTTTAGTAGGCACAAAGCAAGATGCAGTGTGGCACAGTGAATAAAAAGCTAGCATTCAAATGAGGAAGAGCTGAGTTCAAGTGCTGTCCTATCACCATAATCTGATTTTTCTTTTTCTTTCTTTCTTTCTTTCTCTTCCTTCCTTCCTTTCTTTTTTGCTGAGGCAATTGGGATTAAATGACTTGCTCAGGGTCACATGGCCAGGAAGTGTTAAGTGTCTGAGACCAAATTTGAACTCAGATCCTTCTGACTTCAGGGCTGGTGCTCTATCCACTGCACCACCTAGATGCCCCTTAATCTGATTTTTCAACCACTCTAGAAGCACTCTCAGATGAAAATTTATAAACAAATTCCTGACTAAATCGGTGGGAGCAATTTTTATACTGGCACCCAACAGTGATTTTCAATGTCTTTATTCCAAAATGTATAAAACATAATTTTAAGTTCAAACATTTTTTAAAACAACAAAGCACCTATCTGCAAGTGCTTAAGTTCAGTATTTACAAAATATGTCACTAAAATATCTAATTATTTCATGCATTCTGTTCCAACAGATAGCTCCCCACAGATAATATTTCATGTCTCATATTTATGGCACAAGTGATCATGACTGGAATGAACTCCCTTCTTAAACCTACTTTGTAAAATCCCTAGATTCCTTCAAAGCACAATTTAGTTGTTGCCTCCTATTCAAGTTTTTCTAATTTCTCTGGTTATTAGAATTCTTTCTGTCTTAAAATTATTTTATATATGGTTGTATGTATGTACTTATACCCAGATTGTATCTACTTAAGAGAATATAAGCTCCTTAAACTTAGAAACTGCTAATTCCCTAAACCAAGCACACTTAACAAATAGTAATTACTTAATAAATCAATTGTTGAATTAAGTATGTAGAATTCATATATGTACTTGACTTGTGCTCCATAAATGATGGTACAAAGTATGGTATGATAAGGATAAACTGTTCTGCAAAAAATTGAAAGACCCAACATCTTATCTCAGAGAATCAGAGAAGGCATCATAGAGGAGTGAGACTTGAAGGAAGCCTTGTAGGAATGTAATTATTCTGATAGGAAGAGACCCGGAAAGACGATGTTGTATCTAAATGCAATGAGGCAGATGATGGTGGTTGTTGAGTTGAGTATCTAAATGAGTTAGGGTGAGTTGAGGTAGGGGGAGCAGAAAGTAGGCTTGAGGGGAAGAGGGGAAGACAGAGACAGAAAGACAGACACTCTATTCTGGAACTACTCTATAAGGAATGAGAGATCATATTGTTATTTTTAGGAAAGTGGGCTTTTTTGGTTTTTGGTTTTGGTCATTCTGACTTATTGTGTTGGAGTCTTGAATGTTACAATAATTTGGCACTCTTACTTTCAGTCTTGCAAATCATTCCAATGTGGCAAAAAAAAGCAAATCTCACTATTATGGTCTGCAGAAGATTAGTTTGCAAGGTAAAGAGCTTTGGAAAGCTGGGCCAAAAAATGAGCTCTAGAGGAGAAAAGACTTCTTGAAGGTCAGATGGTAGCTTAAAATTTCAGCCATTTCAGTGGAGTGCAACTCACCCCAAACTATATTTTTTGCTTACTGTCTATGGACAAGCAATGCTTCTCTCCATGGCAAGACTGAGATGCTATTCATGTTAAATATTTATAGGGGTTACCAGAGTGAAAAAGGAAAGGGGAAGGAAGCTATCCAAAGGAAACAGCCAAAGGAACTGGCTTTTCCCCCACAATTCTAGGAAAAATAGCAAGAGGAAGATGAAAGCACACACTAGACAGGGAGCAAAATTTAAAATATTTAAAAACAAATACTATTAAATATTTAATTTTTACTTTTTTTTAACTTTTATTTTAAATTTCCTCTGGAAATCTCAAAATACTTTTTCATATGATTACTCATTTTCATTATTATGGAGGAGATGAATACTACATCAATCATTTTATTCAAAAAACACTACTAAAGCATCAATTTACTCAGTGGTACTTTCCATGTTTAGAAGAGTTAATTTACCTCTGAAAATGCCAAGTTTATTCTTAGGTAGAAAAATCTGATTATATCTAGTACAACTTTCCCACACAAAGAAGAGCAATCCTCCCTTTGACTTTGGTCTTCCATATCCGGTTGTGCCTATTCTTTGAGAGAAGTGAGGCATCCTACTCAGTAATAAACATTCTTATAACCTGGCTGTACTTTTCCCATTCCAATGATTCTGAACTCTTGCAGATCAATATTCAAACCAAAATATCCTTCCCATCACTATCATCCAATTCCTTATTCATATCTCCTTCAATCTTTCCACCTCCAAAGTTTTATCCTATCTCCACTCAATCTCTCCATTTTACCTCTTGAATGCCTTTTCATCTTAAAATTTATTCCTCTTCTATTTCACCAATTACTTCTTACTGAAGCCTCAGTCTCCTTACAACACAAAACTCTTTGGACACTCTTTTCATACATTCTCTTTGACTCACAAATTGAGGTGAGGAAGATGGAATACCTCTTGTTCCCCATTGTCACTTCCAAGATTTCTCTCTTTATCATTCAGTAATGTGTCTGTCCTTGAGATTTATGCTATCTATATCCACCCAATTAAAATCCTGGTAGTTGTTGACTACAGACTCCCGCTTTTTCCTCAATGACTTTCATACTTGATTTAATTTTCTTTCTTTCATGATTCCCCTTTTCTCAATGGTTCTACAGAAGGCTTTGACTCATATTTTACAGGGGAAAAATGAGACCATTGGTTGTGAACTTCTTCTTCCCTCTTTCTTATCTCCTTTCACTCGGATGACTTCTGCCACTTCCTAATCTTTCACACTTTTATTTCACATAATGACAAGGCCTTAACTCTTCACCAAAGACATCCCTTTACAGCTGTTCAAATGATTCCATTGTCCTCCAACAGATTGTGCTCTCTGTTATCCTCACCGTCATTTATTTTCAATCTTTCCCTCTCTACTAGTTCATTTCTTACTGCCTACAAATACACCCAAGTTTTCCTTATCCTGAAAAAAATATTTTTCTACATTTTTTCTATCATTTATAGCTAAACTCTAAAAAGACTATCTACAATAGGTACATCTTCTTTCTGTCCTCTCACTCTATAACTGATGACTCCTGAATTCCAACATTATACTGACATTATTCTCTCCAAAGTTAATAGTCTTAGTCTGCAAAATCCAATGGCTTCCGCCCCCCCAAATCCCATTTTTCTTGACATCTTTGCGTCTTTGACACTACTGATCGCTCTTTCCTCCTTGATATTCTCTGATCTCTAGGTTTTCAGGACACCACTCTCTCCTGGTTTTCCTCTCAACTATCTGACTAGTCTTCCTTTGCTGTATCTTCCTCCATATTATCACCTTTCTCCCAAACCCTTTTTTTGTAGGTATCCTTCAGGTCTCCATCCTAGGTTCTCTTCTCTTCACCCTCCATAGCACTTCAAATGGAAATCTCACCAGTTCCCATCATTTAATAATTATCATCATGCTGATAATTCTTAAATCTACTGCAATCTCTCTGTTGACCAAAACCTCCCAATTTCACTTTTGCAATATTTCTCAAATATATCCCCTTTTCTCCTCTGACACTTTAGCACAGATCTGGTCACCTTATTGCTGGATTAATGCAACAGCCTACTGATAGAGTTGTCTTCATAGAGAAGTCTCTCCCATTTTGAGTCATATTGGATATTCTTGGATATCTACTCCAATCCATCATTCATAAAGCTAAAATGCAGCTCTGACCACATCATTCCCCCCCCCACCCCCAATTAATAAACTCCAGTGGCTTAAATATAAAACTCTAGCATGCAATGACTTTCATTCCCATTATGTACTCAGTCGAGTGACACTAGTCTCCTAGCTGTTTCACAAATAAGACTCTCTATTTAGCAGGTTTGAGCATTCTTTCTGGCTCTTCCCTACAAAATGTTCTCTCTCTTCCACTCTGACTATCAACCTCCCTCGCTTCCATCAAGTCCTAACTAAAACATCAACCTTCTATAGGTCTTTCTAATATCTCTTAATTCCAGGGCCTTTCCTCTAATAATTATTGTCAAATTATCTCATATGTAGCTTGTTTTCTATATATTTGTTACCCTGTGTCTCTCCCATTATATGGTAATCTCCTTAAGTGTTGGGATTGTCTTTTGCTTCAATCTGTATTCCTAGCATTTAGCATAGTGTCTTCAACACTGTGCTATAAGTATAGGATTTTTTTGTTTTCATGACGCAATTCATGATGAAAGGCAGTAAAAATCTATTTCTATTTCATGAATAAGGATTCAGTGGATGTTAAATGTTATGGGCCAGAAATCTGTACTTAAAATAAGGATTCTTACAAGTTGCTAACTCAGTGGAATTGATAAGACAGTGGTTATCTAGTTTAGCATGGTGATTAATAGTTCTCTAAGTTCAGTATGACTGATTTAATCTTACAACAAATAATGGTTCCCTACTGATATAATGATTGGCTTATATTCAGTATGATGAATGGATTTAACTGTAATAGAGCATATAAGTTGGGACAAACTCAGCCAGGGTGGGACTGAGAGACAGATTCATTCCACCTTTGTGGTGGCTGGAGGCTGAAGCACAAGCCCTCAGACTCAGAGAGATTCATTCATCACACCACTGTGGGGGCAGGGCTCCCCTTAGTTTCTGTACTGAAACCAAGACTCCAGAAAGCCTGTAAGAAAGCTAGCCTGGTACCCAGGAAAGAAAACTAGATTGTGAAGGAGATAATAAAGAATGTGGACTTTAACACCTGGCTATTCTTGCAGTGATTAATCTGCTGAAAGGAAGGCTACTCCAAGATCTCCAGAAAACCAACCAAGAACACTACAGTTAAGTGATTGCTTAAGATACTTAAGGTCACACAAGAGTCAGCTGCAAGCCCATACCTACAGACTCTAAATCTAGCCCTTTGGCATTCAAATCATTTCATAACTCAGCCTTTTTCAAACTGTCCAGTTTTCTTACACCATTCCGTATCACTTAGGACAGTAAGATGTAAAAAGATCCAAGAATGGCTTTACTTGGATCCAAGCTGTTTCTAGCTATTTCAGGCACAAAAGTCTTGTGCTATTAGAATTCCCCAAAATGGGACTTCCGGCCAAGATGGCAGAGAGGAGGCACACAGCTGTGTAAGCTCCGCGTTTTCTCTCACTATCCATTTCATTACAAGCCTCTGAATTAATGCTTGACTGAAAAAAACCCCCACAAATAGTTACCAAGAGAAGACATCCTTGAAATTCGCCAGGAAAGGCCTATTTTTGCTCGAGGGTGGGGATGGTTTTAGATAGGGCACAGGCTGAGGGCAGGCAGTGGCAGCGAGAGCACAGGAGGCAGCTCACAGCCAAGCAGACAGGAGAGGGGGTGGGGTGTGATCTCAGTCATGTAGGGTGAGAGAGGGGATGGGGGGGAGGGAGGGGAGAGATTTGTTGCAGGATTGGATACTTTGCCCTGGCAGCAAGTCAGCAGCCCAGCACAGAAGCTAAAAACACTGGGGGATGAAGAATACAACCCAGAACAGCTGGAGTCTCTCGGGAGCTGGCCACCCCTCCCCCACAGTGTCTCAGCACACTCTCAGAGTCTCAGAGCGCAGGCGCAGCACAGTCCTACTAGTGCCTTGCTGCTACCCCTGCAGTCTGTAGAGGAAGCTCGGTAACACCACCCAGACCCTCCCCCCCAAAAAGCAGACTCCATTTAGGGTTTTTTTTTTTTCTTTTTGCTAGTTTGTCTTTGATTTTTCTCTGACAAAATGAGCAAAAAATTGAAAAGGACCTTAACCCTTGACAGCTTCTATATGGATAGAGAGCAGACTCTAAACCCTGAGGAGACTAAAAACAGAATGTCTCCAGGTGAATCCCCAAAGGAGGAGATCATCTGTTCCTCAGCACAGATGAATCTCACAGAAGAAATTAAAAAGGCTCTCACAAGAGAGCTAGAAAAAAAATGGGAAAAGGAGAGGGAGGCTTAGCAAGAGAGTCTGGGGAAGTCATCCCACTCATTTAAAGACAGAGTGAATAAAGAAATAAAATCCTTGAAAAATAGGATTAGTGAACTGGAAACACAAAATAGCTCTCTAAAAAACAAAATTGGTGAAATGGAAAAAAATTCCATAGAACAAAAGAATTCAATTGGACAATTAGAAAAAGATATTTAAAAAGTGAGTGAAGAAAATGCTTCATTGAAAATCAGAATCGAACAAATGGAATTGAATGACTCGAGGAGACAAGAAGAATCAGTCAGGCAAAACCAAAAAAAAAATCAAACAATGGAAAAGAATGTGAAATACCTTCTGGGGAAAACAACAGACCTGGAAAACAGATCCAGACAATCTAAGAATCATTGGACTCCCAGAAAAGCATGATGAAAAAAAGAGCCTGGACACTATTTTCCAGGAAATTATCAAAGAGAACTGCCCAGAAGTCATACAAACAGAGGATAAAATAGACATTCAAAGAATTCATCGATCACCTACTAAAAGGGATCCTAAACTCAAAACACCAAGAAATATAGTGGCCAAATGCCATTACCCTCAGACGAAGGAAAAAATACTGCAAGGGGCTAGAAAAACCCAATTCAAGTATCGAGGAGCCACAATAAGGATCACCCAGGATCTAGCAGATGATCTCCTTTGGGGATTCACCTGGAGACATTCTGTTTTTAGTCTCCTCAGGATTTAGAGTCTGCTCTCTATTCGTATAGAAGCTGACAAGGGTTAAGGTCCTTTTCAATTTTTTTCTCATTTTGTCAGAGAAGAATCAAAGACAAACTAGCAAAAAGAAAAAAAAGAAAAAACCCCTGAATGGAGGCTGCTTTTTTTGGAGGAAGGGCTGGGTGGTGTTACCAAGCTTCCTCTACAGACTTTGGGGGCAGCAGCAAGGCACTAGCAGGACTGTGCTGCGCCTGCGCTCGAGACTCTGAGAGAGTGATGAGACACTGTGGGGGAGGGGTGGCCAGGTCCAAAGAGACTCCAGCTGTTCCGGGGTGTATTCTTCACCCCTGGTGTTTTTAGCTTCTCTGCTAGGCTACATTAAAGGATCAAAGGGCCTGGAATATGATATTCCGAAAGGCTAAGGAACTTGGTATGCAACCAAAAATAACTTACCCAGCTAAAATGAGCATCTTTTTCCAGGGAAGAAGATGGACATTCAACAAAGTAAGCGAATTTCACCTATTTTTGATGAAAAAGCCAGAACTTAACAAAAAGTTTGATCTACAAATATAGAACTCAAGAGAAATCTAAAAAGGTAAAGATTAATCTCGGGAACTATATTTCTGCTATAAAGATGTATAAAGAATACATGTATGCCTTATTCTAGAAACTAGATGTGGAAAGGACATTGTACCAGAAAAAGGGTAAAGTGGGGGTACTACATCTCATGAAGAGGCAAAGGAAAACTATTATATCTGAGAGAAAGAATGGAGGGGGATGAATATAGTGGGTATCTTACTGCCTTCAGAATTGGCTTTAAGAGAAAAATTTTGATAATTTTTTGGGCATAATTCCAGATTGCTCTCCAGAATGGTTGGATTCGTTCACAGCTCCACCAACAATGCATTAGTGTCCCAGTTTTCCCGCATCCCCTCCAACATTCATCATTATTTTTTCCTGTCATCTTAGCCAATCTGACAGGTGTGTAGTGGTATCTCAGAGTTGTCTTAATTTGCATTTCTCTGATCAATAATGATTTGGAACACTCTTTCATATGAGTGGTAATAGTTTCAATCTCATCCTCTGAAAATTGTCTGTTCATATCCTTTGACCATTTATCAATTGGAGAATGGCTTGATTTCTTATAAATTTGAGTCAGTTCTCTATATATTTTGGAAATGAGGCCTTTATCAGAACCTTTAACTGTGAAAATGTTTTCCCAGTTTGTTGCTTCCCTTCTAATCTTGTTTGCATTAGTTTTATTTGTACAAAGGCTTTTTAATTTGATGTAATCGAAATTTTCTATTCTGTGATCAGTAATGGTCTCTAGTTCATCTTTGGTCACAAATTTCTTTCTCCTCCACAAGTCTGAGAGATAAACTATTCTATGTTCCTCTAATTTATTTATAATCTCGTTCTTTATGCCTAGGTCATAGACCCATTTTGATCTTATCTTGGTATATGGTGTTAAGTGTGGGTCCATGCCTAATTTCTGCCATACTAATTTCCAATTATCCCAGCAGTTTTTATCAAATAATGAATTCTTTTCCCAGAAGTTAGGGGCTTTGGGTTTGTCAAACACTAGATTGCTATAATTGACTATTCTGTCTTGTGAGCCTAGCCTTTTCCACTGATCCACTAATCTATTTCTTAGCCAATACCAAATGGTTTTGGTGACTGCTGCTTTATAATATAGTTTTAGATCAGGTACAGCTAGGCCACCTTCATTTGATTTTTTTTTCATTAGTTCCCTTGAGATTCTCGACTTTTTATTGTTCCATATGAATTTTGTTGTTATTTTTTCTAGATCAATAAAATATTTTCTTGGAAGTCTGATTGGTATAGCACTAAATAAATAGATTAGTTTAGGGAGTATTGTCATCTTTATTATGTTCGCTCGGCCGATCCAAGAGCACTTAATATTTTTCCAATTATTTAAGTCTGACTTTATTTGTGTGGAGACTTTTTTATAATTTTGCTCATATAATTCCTGACTTTCCTTTGGTAGATAGATTCCCAAATATTTTATGGTATCAACAGTTATTCTGAATGGAATTTCTCTTTGTATCTCTTGCTGTTGGGTTTTGTTGGTGATGTATAAAAATGCTGAGGATTTATGGGGATTTATTTTGTAGCCAGCTACTTTGCTAAAATTATGAATTATTTCCAATAGCTTTTTGGTAGAATCTCTGGGGTTCTCTAGGTATACCATCATATCATCTGCAAAGAGTGATAGTTTGGTTTCCTCATTGCCTACTCTAATTCCTTTTATATCTTTCTCGACTCTTATTGCCGAGGCTAGTGTTTCTAATACGATATTAAATAATAATGGTGATAGTGGGCAACCTTGCTTCACTCCAGATCTTACTGGGAAAGGTTCCAGTTTTTCCCCATTGCATATGATGCTTACTGATAGTTTTAAATATATGCTCCTGACTATTTTAAGGAAAAGTCCATTTATTCCTATGCTCTCAAGTGTTTTTATTAGGAATGGATGTTGGATTTTATCAAATGCTTTTTCTGCATCTATTGAGATGATCATGTGGTTTTTGTTTGTTTGGTTATTGATATAGTCAATTATGCTAATAGTTTTCCTAATATTGAACCAGCCCTGCATTCCTGGTATAAATCCTACTTGGTCATAGTGTATTATCCTGGTGACAATTTTCTGTAATCTTTTTGCTAATATTTTATTTAAGATTTTAGCATCAATATTCATTAGGGAGATTGGTCTATAATTTTCTTTCTCTGTTTTCAGCCTACCTGGTTTAGGTATCAGTACCATGTCTGTTTCATAAAAGGAGTTTGGTAGGACTCCTTCAATCCCTATTTTTTCAAATAGTTTATATAACATTGGAGTTAATTGTTCTTTAAATGTTTGGTAGAATTCACATGTAAATCCATCTGGTCCTGGGGATTTTTTCTTAGGGAGTTGATTGATAGTTTGTTCTATTTCTTTTTCTGAGATGGGACTGTTTAGGATATTTACTTCTTCCTCTGTTAGTTTGGGCAAGCTGTATTTTTGGAGGTATTTTTCTATTTCATTTAAGTTGTCGAATTTATTGGCATAAAGTTGGGCAAAGTAACTCCTAATTATTGCTCTAATTTCCTCTTCGTTAGTGGTGAGTTCTCCCTTTTCATTTTTAAGACTAACAATTTGATTTTCCTCTTTCCTTTTTTTAATCAGATTTACTAAGGGTTTGTCTATTTTGGTGGTTTTTTCATAGAACCAACTCTTAGTTTTATTAATCAATTCAATAGTTTTTTTACTTTCAATTTTATTGATCTCACCTTTTATTTTTAGAATTTCAAGTTTAGTGTTTGACTGGGGGTTTTTAATTTGTTCCTTTTCTAGCATTTTTAATTGCAAACCCAATTCATTGACCTTCTCTTTCTCTATTTTATACAAATAGGCCTCTAGAGATATGAAATTTCCCCTTATTACCGCTTTGGCTGCATCCCATACATTTTGGTATGATGTCTCATTATTATCGTTTTCTTGGGTGAAGTTATTAATTATGTCTATGATTTGCTGTTTCACCCAATCATTCTTTAGTATGAGATTATTTAGTTTCCAATTATTTTTTGGTCTACTTCCCCCTGGTTTTTTGTTGAATGTAATTTTCATTGCATCGTGGTCTGAAAAGGATGCATTTACTATTTCTGCCTTACTACATTTGAGTTTGAGGTTTTTATGTCCTAATATATGGTCAATTTTTGTATAGGTTCCATGAACTGCTGAAAAGAAAGTGTATTCCTTTCTGTCTCCATTACATTTTCTCCAGAGATCTATCATATCTAACTTTTCTAGTATTCTATTTACCTCTTTGACTTCTTTCTTATTTATTTTGTGGTTTGATTTATCTAATTCTGAGAGTGCAAGGTTGAGATCTCCCACTATTATAGTTTTACTGTCTATTTCTTCTTGCAGCTCTCTTAGTTTCTCTTTTAAGAATTTAGATGCTACCCCACTTGGTGCATATATGTTTAATATAGATAGTGCTTCATTATCCATGCTACCCTTTAGCAAGATATAGTGTCCTTCCTTATCCTTTTAATTAGATCAATTTTTGCTTTAGCTTGATCTGAGATCAGGATGGCTACCCCTGCTTTTTTGACTTCACCTGAAGCATAGTAGATTTTGCTCCAACCTTTTACCTTTAACCTGCATGTATCTCCCCGCTTCAGGTGTGTTTCCTGTAAACAACATATTGTAGGATTCTGGCTTTTAATCCATTCTGCTAACCGCTTCCTCTTTATGGGGGAGTTTACCCCGTTCACATTTATGGTTAGAATGACCAATTCTGTATTACTTGCCATCTTGTTAACCCCGGTTTATGCTTTTCTCCCTTCTTTCCCCTTTCCTCCCCCTTCCCAGTATTAAGCTTGTGAGCACCACTTGATTCTCACAGCCCTCCCTTTTTAGTATCCCTCCCCCCCCGCCTTAGAGTTCCTCCCCCTATCTTACCCCTTTCCCTCCCAGTTCCCGTATTCCCTTCCGCTTAGCTTATTCCTTCCCTTTTCACTTTTCCCTTCTCACTTTTCAATGAGATGGGAGAAGTTTCACCATAGATTGAATATGTCTTAAGATTTTTCACTTAAAGCCAATTCTGAAGGCAGTAAGATACCCACTATATTCATCCCCCTCCATTCTTTCTCTCAGATATAATAGGTTTCCTATGCCTCTTCATGAGATGTACTACCCCCACTTTACCCTTTTTCTGGTACAATGTCCTTTCCACATCAGTTTCTAGAACAAGGTATACATGTATTCTTTATATATCTATATAGTCAAAGTATAGTTCCCAAGATTAATCTTTACCTTTTTAAATTTCTCTTGAGTTCTATATTTGTAGATCAAACTTTTTGTTAAGTTCTGGCTTTTTCATCAGAAATAGATGAAATTCGCTTACTTCGTTGAATGTCCATCTTCTTCCCTGGAAAAAGATGCTCATTCTCACTGGGTAAGTTATTTTTGGTTGCATACCAAGTTCCTTAGCCTTTCGGAATATCATATTCCAGGCCCTTCGATCTTTTAATGTGGATGCTGCCAGATCCTGGGTGATCCTTATTGTGGCTCCTTGATACTTGAATTGGGTTTTTCTAGCCGCTTGCAATATTTTTTCCTTCATCTGAGGGTTCTGGCATTTGGCCACTATATTCCTTGGTGCTTTGATTTTAGGATCCCTTTCAGTGGGTGATCGATGAATCCTTTCAATGTTTATTTTTTCCTCTGTTCCTATGACTTCTGGGCAGTTCTCTTTGATAATTTCCTGGAAAATAGTGTCCAGGCTCTTTTTTTCATCATGTTTTTCTGGGAGTCCAATGATTCTCAGATTGTCTCTTCTGGATCTGTTTTCCAGGTCTGTTGTCTTCCCCAGAAGGTATTTCACATTTTTCTCCATTGTTTGGTTTTTTTGGATTTGCTTGACTGATTCTTCTTGTCTCCTCGAGTCATTCAATTCCACTTGTTCAATTCTGATTTTCAGTGAAGTATTCTCTTCACTCACTTTTTTAAAATCTTTTTCTAATTGTCCAATTGAGTTCTTTTGTTCTGTGGAATTTTTTTCCATTTCGCCAATTTTGTTTTTTAGGGAGCTGTTTTCTGTTTCCAGTTCACTAATCCTATTTTTCAAGGATTTTACTTCTTTATCCACTCTCTCTTTAACTGACTTCTCCAGGCTCTTTTGCCAAGCCTCCCTCTCCTTTTCCCAAGCCTCACTCTGCTTTCCCCATTTTTCTTCTAGCTCCCTTGTGAGAGCCTTTTTAATCACTTCTATGAGGTTCATCTGTGCTGAGGAACAGATGATCTCCTCCTTTGGAGATTCACCTGGAGACTGTCTGTTTTTAGTCTCCTCAGGATTTAGAGTCTGCTCTCTATCTGTATAGAAGCTGTCAAGGGTTAAAGTCCTCTTCAGCTTCTTGCTCATTCTGTCTAATAATCAAAGACAAACTACCAAAGAAAAACAGAAAAAACTGGAGTCTTTCTTTGGGGGGAGGGGGGGGGCTGGGTGTGTTATCGAGCTTCCTCTACAGACTGCAGGGGGCAGCAGTGAGGCACTAGCAGGACTGTGTTGCGCTGCGCTCTGAGATCCCAAAGCATGCTGAGTCACTGTGGGGGGGGAGGAGAGGGGGGAGCGGCCAGGTCCCGAGAGACTCCAGCTGTTTGGGGTTGTATTCTTCAGCCCCAGTGTTTTTAGCTTCTCTGCTGGGCTGCTGACTTGCTGCCGGAGCAAAGTATCCAAACCTGTAGCGAAGCTCTCCCCGCAGAGACGGCTGCGATCACTCCCCACCCATGAAGGGGCATTCTCAATGAATACTATCCTATTCAAGCACTACTTGACAACTAATTAATGCTTTCTCATTCTATACAATTTTGGACCATGTCTTTCTTCCTTTACATGTACCACAGAGGATCTACCAAATATATAAAAGTTCTTTTGGAACTTTTTTTGTTTTTAAGCATTTCATAGCTAACAATACAGTATTCAGGCTATTAATCTGTTATTAACATTCACTACATGAATGGTTCACCTTTTTCAAACAAATTTCATAGTTGATATTTTTGACATTTGAAA
Source organism: Antechinus flavipes (assembly GCF_016432865.1). Classification (NCBI taxonomy): domain Eukaryota; kingdom Metazoa; phylum Chordata; class Mammalia; order Dasyuromorphia; family Dasyuridae; genus Antechinus; species Antechinus flavipes. Next base: position 503,857,293 of record NC_067400.1, on the reverse strand, counting down.
TAGCACTGAGACAGTGAAAGTCACAGGAAGAAAAGAGGAACTATAACAAATATATATAAAAATTACTGGACAAAATATAGAAAATAGTCTCTACAAATTACTGGCATAAGATTTGATAAAACTGTTTCAGTGATATTTTTAAAAATCAACTTTGCTCATGTCAATATGGTTATAAAGAGAAGCAGCAGTAGCTGTAAGATTCAACTATTCCTTCCTTAGGATAGTAAAAACTAAGAATAGGACACCATGTTCAAGTTAAAAATAAATGTTTCAGTGAAGTCCTAGTTACCAAAATTGAAATCATGTGGACAGTGTGAAAAGAAAGTATATTTATGTAAGAATATGTGCATAATAGCTATACTAGGTAGGACCCAATGATTTGAGTAAATCAGGATTTTCTCTTCAATATTGATACTCTGAAACATTTTGAAGGAGCATATAGTCACCTCTCATCAGGCAGTATGGTTTCCTTTGATGGTGTCACCTTCAAAAGAAAAAGACTACTACATAACTAATCTTTTAAATCTTCCTTAAGTTTTTTACAGATTGTCCATTTTCTTATTGGATAGTGAGTTCTTCACCAATAAAGGTCTTCTAGCAAAGCCAAGATTTTCTTTTGCTTGGGATATAGGTATATAAATAGACAGTCTCCATATTCCCTTTCAACACAGATTTTAGGAACCCTTATAAAACATGTATTTACATTTCTATTCTATTATCTTATAGGCTTTTAACTATACCCTGTGTGAAGTAACATGGTAATTACTGTGCAATTTATCTTGTTTTAATGGAGAAAGAGCTTATTCTGGGTAAGTGTATTTTCCAGGTAACTAAACTAGTACACTAATTAGTCTTTTTTTTTTTTTTTTATGTCCCCATTTTAGAATTTTAAAATTTCTTTTTTACATTTCTCTTATACTCATAAAATATCTTCTTTTCTTTCAATTATATAAACTTCATCTTTCATTACTATTACTGAACTCCATTAAATTTGTCTATCCCTTATAAAGAATGTGTTCATTTCCTTAGAATTTTTTTTCCCACCATGTCACATATAGTATACAGAATACAACAAGTGTTTAATAAATTTTGACTGGTGCCAAACACTTCAGTTTCTTATATTTTTTTATTCTAGGCATATTCATAGTCTTTATTAATTATAAATTCAAAACAGACACACATTTTATGCTGATAGAATTTGTTCACTACTCTAAACATATAAGAGTACTCTATATCATTATGTATATCTGATATTTTCTTTTCTATATTCCATAATATGCAAAAATATCTATCTAATTTCTCTTTCATTTTCTGCAGAAAACCTATTTTTAAGTGTTTTCAGTAAGATCTCTTTGACAGAAGTCAAAATTTCCAAGAAGCAACATAAAGGAAAAGGATTTTGCTAGGTAAGAAGCAACCAACTTGTACTCTGAATCTTGAGTTTAAGTAATATTGAAGGAGATGTAAAGGAAAGATAAAAAAGAAGAGGAAATAAACTCAACCAATAACACCATTTCTTAAATAGGTTATTTGGAGAACCTTATAGCATAAATAAAGCCATCTCTAAAAAAAAATCCAAACAATCAAAATTATATTGAAAGAATAATCCAGAGGCCAAATGAAAAAAAAAAAGGAGTGGGGCAGAAGCATCATAGCAGCATTTTCTATGAGATCAGTAAAGCTGGTGGAGGGAGAGAGAAGCACTTTTCACAGAAATATTTTGTAATAAAGTACTCCAGTTTTCAGAAGAGTGAACCCCTCCCCCCACAAATTACTGGTGTCAAAATTAAATAAACTATACCTCTCTTCATCTTCCATATCATCATCAGATGTTTCTTCATGGCTTCTGTGCTTATCAGGATCTGGGAGTGTACTTGGATCAAATTCACTATTGTCATCACTCCAATCCAGAAAGGCTTCCTCCTCTTCATCTTGAGCCTAAGGAGGAAAAAACAGGGTTGAAGAAACCATCTGGCAGAAAATCTTGTCTCTTTCCCATCTGCACTTCATTTATAGTGACTAAGTCCATCAAACCTCTACTTGTGATTTCAAATCAGGAGTCTTATATATTTGTGGGAAATATCCTTCAAATGCCTTCAAAAGTTTATTTCCAACTATTCTGAAACACATCATTTAAAAAAAATAAAATAGAATTTAGAAATAGATTTAGATCTAATTAGATTTAGATAGATTAGAGTTAGATAAATCTAAATAGATTTAGAAAGTAAATCTTTACTACTGCCATCAATATTCAAAAGTGAAAATTTCAGTTATATGAGTGGTCAGAATATACTAGGTAGATTATTAGGAAGTTCTAACTGACTCACAGTGACTAGAGAAGCTCTGTGTGAGTGAATAGTGGCCGATTTTACTATCCTATTCAATAAACTTTTGTTTTCTTATCAGGAAGAAAGGAAATTTATAACTTATTCATTCTCTATCCATAAGTTATCATCAGGAAAACTATTTTTAAACCCAACAGTGTTATATTAATCTTGAAACATGATAAAAGTGAACTATTAAATGATTATTGTAAATATAAAATCAAACCAGTTGTAAATATTTTCTCCACATTTATTCTCAAATAAATGGATGTTTCAAAACTACAGACATTTCATCACACACACACACATACACACACAAGAGTAGATGCACTAGTCATTAAAATTTTCCTCTTTTATATCCAAAATGTATAAGATCATAATGTAACCTCAGTTCTGATCAAAACTGATCAATTTTGTAAGCTGATTTGCAAGAAACTACATGGACAAACAAGACTCCTATAAATTCTGATATATTATTTCAATTAACAAACATTCACTAAGCATTACCTTGTGCTACATAATGCAGTAAGTGTTGGGAATACAAGGATGAAAAGCCCTGATTTCAAAAGCTTACATGCAAAACAGGAAAGACAAGATGTCCACATAAAAATATATATTAGATATATTCACATTCCATGTCCTGAGAAGATGGCAAAGAGGAAAAACAGCTGGGGGGTGAGGGGCTGGTTTGGTGGAAAGCTAAGAGACCCATTTAAACTAAAATAAAGAAATCTATAGATATACATTTAAATTATGAACACCTGACACAATCAATGGGCTTAAGATGGATGTGTTCTTTTCGCCCTCTAGGTAAAACAAACATTACCACACAGATTTAATACAGAACCTGTAAATACTTTAGAAGACAATAAAACTTTTTGGATAAGTTTCCCTCCAAGTTAGTTTACAAGTGTTAACAATTATTCTTCACATTAATTTTATGAATCACTGCTAAATGATCTTTTTTTATTTTATTTTATTTTTTAAATCTTATTTCTATATTTTTATGCTCTCTCAAAAACTAATAATTTTCAATGAAAAGAATTAGCTGTGTAGACCACTCCTTATTATGGTAGTCTCCTAACACTTTGTGAACTGTAGTCCCCTCAATTGCCTCTGAACATAACAGAAATAGAACAAGTATAGGAAATGTGACAGCTTTAGACTTGCCTTATCATTTTTCCAGCAAAATTCCCTTGGTGTATGTGTGTGTATGTATGTATGTATGTGTGTGTGTATATATATATATATGAAAGGTCAGGAAACAAATATAAAAAAGAAAAGAAAAACAAATCTGCAATCAAAAGCAGTAAGCAGAATGCTCAATAATATATCTTCTACTTGAAAATAATCAAAGACACCTAAAGATTTAAAGTCACTACACACTCAGCAATTCTTTTTCTCTTCAGCAACCAATTTCTATTTTTGCATTATAAAATTATTAAAAGGAAGTTGATGTTACTAGATAGAAGTAAAGGTAGCTTTCAAAATTCTGGACGTATTAAATCTAAATATAGTTTAAGTGCTAGAATATATTCAACAGCTTTTTGTCATTACCAAACATCCCTCCTATTCTCTGTCCTATCTTCCACAGAGCTTTACTTCCAATGTACCTTGTATGAGATACAATCAGAATTAAGAGCCTAATATAGTCTTAAGACTCTCCAGTGTCACTTTAAAACTTTTGTGTCCAAAAAAAAAAAAAAAAAAATCACTTAATGAAAGTGTGGGAGTTTGGTTTCTTAAGGCTGCCTCTAACAGAAAGATTTCCCTCAACCACAATATTTTGCCAAAATACTGTCTTAAAAATGCTAGAAACAAGACCTAAAAAAAAGTGTTAAGATCACCTTCCCAAGAAGCTATTTTATGAAATACCACTAGCATTAAATACAAGAAAACCAAGGTTTTTTTTTTTTTTTTACTACTCATTATATGTTTATTTTCATAATTCTTGCTCCTTATCTTTTTTTTAAGTATGCCAGTACTTCTATCTTTTCAAATTCTACTGTGTGTGGGCCCTAGCTTCTTCATTATAAAATGTGAGGGGTTTTAATAGATGACTGATAAAGTAATACATAATTCTAAATCCTATGTTTCTATTAAATAGCTTAAGACAAGTACACAAATATGAATATGTTAATTATGGTTTCCAATGCTGTGGCCAGGAAAAAACAAGACAAGAGTTTACATGTTATTAAAATTCATATTTACTAACCACTTTCAGAAAAAATTTCTATCAGGACCAAAACTTACTTAGTTCAAAGAAAGATAGGTTGTTGCTATTGGTGTTATTAAAAATTTATGCAGTGGTTTAAAGGTTTACAAAATGATTTATATATGTTCTCTCATTTGATCCTCACAACAATCTTGTTAGAAAGTCATTAGCACTACCAATTTTTACAGTTGAGGAAATTGAAGCTGAGGCAGATTAAGTGGCTTGTCCAAGATTACACAATTAGGAATCAATTAACAATTATGTACTAACATAATTAAACATTATACATATTATTTATTTGAGGTAACTAGAGGCAGAGTGGACAAGATCAGTGGACTTGTAGTGAGAAGAAAAGTTATAATTCTCGCCTCATATATTTACTGTCTGTTTTATCCAGGTAAATTAACGCATTCCACTTGGACTCAGTTACTTCACCTGTAAAATGAGGATGATGATAGCACCAACCTTTACACATAACATGTGTAAGGGGTTTTACAAATTTAATGCTATATAAATATTGGCTACTTAATTTGTTTAATATATATTTATTTACACCAGATACTATCTGCTAGGCACTGGGGATACAAATACAATAAAGAAAACAACCCCTTCTTGCAAAGAACTTACATCCTAACAGGAACTGATGAACATGCAGTGGAAGGCATCAAGAAAGGTTCATGTAGAATGTGGTACCTAAATTAAATCTTGAAGAAAGAAAGATCTATAAGATGGAAGATGAGGAGGGAGTACATGGTATAAATGAAGAACAGCAGACAAATAAAAGTCAGGAAGCTAAGCATAAGAATTGTTTGCTAGATGGGAAATAAATGGGGAAAGGAGTAACAATCATTAGAACTAGAAAAACAAGGCAAGATTGTGAAGTGTAATGTTCTATCTAAAATATAATGTTCTCTGGGAGAAGGTTTCTGGCGGGGCTTCTGGAGACAGCCTTAGTTTCAGTTCAGAGTAATCATCCCAAATGCAGTCAAGAGTTAAAGTCCAAGTCCTTTATTGTCTCCTTCAAATTCTTTTCTCTTTTCCTGGGGCCCGATTAGCTTTCTTAGAGGCCTTCTGTAGTCTTGATTCCGAGAGCTTGAGCCTGGCTTCTGAATCTCCTCGCCTGAATCCTAGCTGAGGCTCCGAGAGCTTCTAGTGGGCTTGTACCTCTGGAGAGCTTCTTGCTTATATGCTGTACACTGAGTACACACCAATCATTATATCACTAGGAAACCATTATTTGTTGTAAGATTAAATCAATGCTAAACTAGATTTAACCACTGTCTCCTCAATTCCACTTACTTAGCACCTTGTAAGAATCCTAACAGTGAAGGACTTTGAAAATAAAATGGAAAAACTTTTAGAGGCAATAAGTCACTGCAATTTATTGCATAGGAGAGTGATACAGTCAAATACGGCTGAAAAGTAGTAGATGTGTCCAATATAAGTCTACCGGAACCTCTTAACCAGAGCTAAGTCTAAAAGTATGTTGTCCAGATTTAAACTCAGGTTAGTGAATTGTAGAGTTCAGAAAATGAGAGCAGTGAATGGACTTTTCTTTGGAAGAGATTATTTTAGGAACACTGAAAGCTTGTAGGTCCTTTATCTGAATTATTATTAAAAGTATGGAATAACAGAAAATTCAATATCCCAAGAAAGCAGCACTAAGACCTAACAGAACAAGAGTCCAGTTAAGCCATTGTCTCTATAAGGGTACATAGCCTAAACCTAACAAAGTCCAAAGTCAGAAAGCAGACTGGAAAACAAGACAGGAAAAAAAAGAATTTCACCATAAAAACCTAATGGTAATAAGGACACTCAAAACAAACCTAACAGAATAACTCCAAATATCTTCAAGTAAAACTTCAAAGGAAAACAAAACTTGGGCACAAGTCCAAACAAAATTCCTAGATAAAAATCAAGCCAGAGATTTTTTTTAACTAGAAACTAAACATTTTTTATTCAAACAAATAAAAATGGCAAAGGAAAAAATGGTGAAAGAAATGAGAGGTATGCAAGAAAGTAGAAGAACAAATCAGTCACCTTATAAAGGAAAACAAAACAAAAACTCCTAGGAATATTAAAGCCAAAATCCAAAGTTTCCAACTCAAAGGAGAAATATTTCAAGTAGTCAAAAAGAAAGAATGAAAGTATTTAGCAGCCAGCCAAGATCATACAAGATCTCACGGCCACCAATATAAAGGAACTTGGAATAAGCAAAGATAGTACTTGCTTTGCATTATATAAATTTGACTCCATGGCAGGTAATGAGCAGTTCCTGCTTCTGGCAGCCAGCAGTACAGGAGATAGTGGCAAAATAGCACCAATGTAACAACTGTGCCAGGAATCTTTCTCTCTAGACATTAAAGCTGCCCTGGCTGAGAGGACCTCAGGTAATGAAGTCTCTTCAACTATGGGAGCCTTAGTCATGAAGAAGACAGAATCACGCAGAACCCCATGAGAGGAGAGAGAGCTTTATTGAACAGTTCATTTATATTAAGTGTGAACTGGCTGTATTTCAGAAGGCAAAGTATCAGGCATACAATAATAACTTGCTGGGAAAAAATATAATCTAAAAGGGGGAAAAATGAACCTTTATAATGAAATGGGACTACAAAACAATTCTAATGCAAAGATAACCAGAAACCTTGAAATACAAACATAGGAATGAAGAGAAACACACACAAAAAAAGGTAAACATGAGCTAGCAAGATAATAAAAGAATAATTTTACATAAATTGTTTACATTCTAATAGAGGAAGCTGAACTATATTCCCTCAAAATTCTATCAATATCAAGAGTCAAAAAGGAGTCTAATTAGAAAGAAGGCCTGAGAATGGTTCTGTTATGTTTTGATGAAGACAACAAGCAACAGACCAACATTTTTGTGTTGCAATCAAAGCAGTCTTTAGGGGAAATATATCTTTAAACACCTTCATGAATAAAAGGAAGGAATAACAAATCAATGAATTAGGTTTGCAACTGAAAAAGAAATCTTAAGAAACCAATAAATCAACTTTCTTTACCACCACCAATTAAAGACCAAACAAGAAATGCTGAAAATTAAAAAGAAATGAACAAAAGCAAAAATAAAAAATAAAACAACAGTAAAGGAGGAGCTAATTTTAGGGAGGGCATTAAAATAGGTAAATCATTAGTTAACTTGATTTTCTTAAAATCAAATTAGCAGTATAAAAATTGATAAAGGTAAACTCAATAAGGAAAAAGAAACAAAAGAAATTATTAGGAACTATTTCATCCAATTCTTTCTCAACAAAACTGACAACATAAATTATAGAGATGCTTATGTACAATAATATTAAATGCTCAGATTAATAAAACAAGAAATAAAGAAAATTCAAACATGGCATAGTAGATAGAATACTAGGCCTGGTATCAGAAAGATCTGGGTTCAAGTGTGACCTAAGACACTTACTAGTTCTATGTCCCTGGGCAAGTCACTAAAACCTGTTTGTCTCATTTTCCTCATTTGTAAAATGAGAAAAGAAGGAAATGGCAAAACTACTCCAGTATTTTTCCCAAAAAAAGCTCCAAATGAGGTCACAAAGAATTGGACGTGATTGAAATGACTGAATAACAGTAATAACAACAATAGAAACATAACTCAATCTTAGGGGAAAAAAGGCTAATAAGCCATAAAAAACTCCTTAACAGGGAAAAAAACAGTGAGGACCAACTGGATTTATGCCTAAATGCTATCACACATTTAAAGAGCAATTAACATGTTGCAATTATATTCTTGATTACTAAACTAGAGAAACTTAAATGGAATTAGGGAAAAATCTATAGAGAAAATATCCTTCAGGAATATTCGTGAAAAAAATTTTAATTAATATATTAACAATAGATTTCAGTAACATATCACAACAATTACACCTTATGACTAGGTTACAATTATCCCAGGAATGCAAGGCTAGTTAATTATTAGGAAAATGACAAATGGGTGGAGGGGTGGAGGGGAAGAATCATGTGATTCTATCAATACATTTAGAACATTTTTTGACAATATTCCATTCCTATTAAAATGAGTCTTTCCTTCATTTGACAAATAGTATAAATCTAAAACTAGAGAGAATAATATCTACAATAAGGTTAAATGAGGCCTTTCTGATAATATCAGAAATAAAGCAAGGATGTCCACTTTCATCACGCTACTATTCAATATATAATGTTAGAAATGTTAACTATAATAAGAAAAGAAAATGAAATTGATGAAATTAAACACAGGCAAAGAAAAAACAAAAAATTCCATTTTGCTTAGAGAGTTCTAAAATATCAATTACAAAACTAACTGAAATAGCTTCAGCAAATTTGTAGGATAAAAAAATAAACCCATATAAACAATCAGTATTTCAACATATTACCCCCAAAATCCAGCATGAAGAAATAAACAAATCTCATTCAAAGTAACTAGAAAAAGTATAAAATATTTTGGTGTCTCCTTTTCAAGACAAGCAAGAATTGTAATTAGAGACATATTAATTGTAATGGCTAAGATCAAGCCAATCTAATAAAAATGACATTATATATAAAGCATTTATTCACTCCCATACTAATCTAATTATCAAAGGATTACATTATAGAGTTAGAAAAATAATAACAGAATTCATCTGAAAGAACAAAAGGAAAAAAATCTTAAGGGAATTAAATCGGAGGGGGGAGGGGGGAAGGGAGGGACAAGGGGGAGGGAATGGAAAGGGCAGGGGCCTAGCAGTACCAGATCTCATACTAGCAAATAATAATTTTTTTAATGGTACTAGTTAATAAATAAAAAAGAACTAAGACTTAATCAATGAAAGAGATAAATATAGACTATATGAAAGAAAACGAGCATAGTTAACCAAAGGGATTAGGAACTCTGACAATAATATAGAGGACTAATGATGAAACTGCCTAACTCTTGAGGAAAAGATGCTGGACTGAGAATAGATTGTGGCATTTTTCTTTTTGTATATGGCTAATGTAAAACTTGGTGAGAGGATGAGAGAGAGGAGAGAGAAGTAGAGAAAGAGGGAAAGAGAGGGAGAGAGAGAGAAGGATGGAGGGAGGGAGAGGGAGAGAGAGAAACAGACAGACAAGAGGCAGAGAGAGAGGTGGGGTGGGCAGGGAGGGAGGGAGACAGACAGAGAGACAAAAGGGAGTTTTGTTTTTCTTTCTTAGTTGGAAGGTATGGAAAAGATGGGAGGCAAAGAAAACAGATATTCATGAAAATAAAATTTAATCAAAACATAATAATATGTATAGTTCCTGAACACGACAAAAAACTTATATTACTGTATAGAAACACTAAATACTTTTTGCTCTATCTCTTTTCACATCTTTCAATAATGGGATTGGATTATGGAATAAGCTGACAATTTAAACAATAAAATGGAAATTATTGTAAAATTAATGAAAATTATAGTACAATTACATAAGTGTACATTGGCAATCAGATGAAAAATAATTCAATGTTCTTAAGCATGTCTATGACGAAAAAAATTATCATTGAGAAATATGAAATGCTCTATCTTTAAATGCTTATAACATGGCAATTAGTTTATATCAAGCAGCATCTCTACACCTCACTGATGTGATTAATTTGCATTGTTGATGTCACACCATGTTACCTATGTTAGCCACACACTCTTCAACTCTGTGACAGTGACAAATGAATTTAGGCTAAAAACTATTCCTGTCAGAAGTACAATTTCAACTATGAGGATTACAGTGTTGGAGGGAAGACATATTTTGATTTCTTCCTTTTGTCATTAATTTCTCCTCAGTTTTTCTCTTCAGTCACAGTATCCCTTCCCCCCCAAAAAAAAAAAAAAAAAATTTAAAGCCTTTAAAATTATATCCTGGGCCAGCTAGATTGTGCAGTGGATAGAGCATCGGCCCTGGATTCAAGACGACCCAAGTTCAAATATGGCCTCAGACACTTAATATTTACTAGCTGTGTGATATTGAGCAAATTACTTAATTGCAATTGCCTCAAAAAAAAAAAAAACAAAAAAACCTTTGTTTGAATTTTCAAAACCAGAATACCATAGGGTGAAAAAAAAAAAAAAAAAAACCTCTCATGGTAAAGAGAATGATTAAATACATGTAAATTCTATAAGTACTTGTAAAGCTGCATTGAGTAGGAAAAACCTGTTGAAAAAAATCACCAAGAATGGATTTACATGGTTATGCAAAAGTGAAATCCTGACTAAAACTGAGTTGTACATGTAGGCTATATGCTTAATTTTGTTCAAAAAAGTCCTAACTACAATGTAATATTGTTCATATGCTATTATTTGCAATTAAAAAGAAATAAAAATTGAAGTAAAGCTCTATGTCTTTGTAGAGATATAAAGACATGGCCTTTTTCAGGAATAACAGTAGTTTGGTATTACTGATTTCATTACTAAAACTAAAGAGGTTAAAAGGTGGGAGTGGGTACAACTGGAAAATTGTAATTCACTATTTGTAAGAAAGGTTTTTCCTTCGTGACACACATGGCATAGTATGATAGGAAAAATCATTGTGATATCAACTTTATATAACTTACATGGAACTATAAGTTTCATTTCAGGGAATAGATGGTGACACTTGACATATATGTAAACAAAATAAAATTTAATATGGAATAATAAGTAGTTTTATAATGGGTTTCTAGTAGAGGTTTTTTTTTTTTAAACTGGTTCTATGATTGCTTTATACATTTATTAACTCTTTGAATTAGGATGGAAGAGAAGGAAAATATATATGACCTCAGTATATTGAAGTTTATGTAGTTTATAATCTGTATCAACCCAGATAATATACATAGCATCAATCTATCTACTTGTGACATGATTATGTTATAAAAGAAGCCAGAGGCCACTTCTAAAAGTGAAGATGGGCAAGTTATTCCCCACAAAAGGTACCAATTTTTGCTAACATAGAAGACTGAAATGAGGATATAAAAATTTACAGTTAATAGCACTGCTAAATTGTAGCATTAGGTCTTGTGGCTATTTGTTCTCCTTCCAATGTTACTCTTGACTTTAAAATCCTTTATGATTTAACCACTATATAGAAAATAGTCTATGTCCAGCTACTGACCCATAGAGAATTGCTGATACTATTCTGTCTACATTTTATGGTATTATCCATGATTTTTCATTTCTTGCCTTATGTAATTGAATTATTATGTTTATTATGTTTTCACCTGGGAAGCTACAAAATTTGTTCTATTGACATATTAACTTTTCTTCTGATAATGAAGTTTTTGCCTTGTGACCTGAACTTTCTCTGAAAGGTTTTTACAGATGAAAATATAATTCAAATATGAGAGATAATGGAAAAAGAAACTTTAAAATAAAATAATGGAATTTAATGGAATTTTAAAATAATATAATGGAAAAAGAAACTTTAAAATAAAATAATGTACATTATAGTTCTACACAACAGACCAATTTTCAGGTATCTCTGATTCCATACTATATCAATGAAAACTGCCAGAAGAAACTTAAAACACAGAGTTGGATTATGAACAATGCAAAAGAAAAGAAATGAAAGAGGCTGTTGTGCGCTCAGGAGAACCCCAAGTGACTGCAATGACAAGAAAAATAAAAACCAGTTAGAGCTCACTGCATAAGCTTCATAAGTTTAAACAATTTAGAAAGACTTCAAGAATATGTCTTTCAAATGGAGATCAGACTAGTTTAGTTTGGAGAGACTCATCAGCAAATTATACAGTTGAGAAGATGTCTTTTCAACTATTTTTCTACTTATTTTACTTCTACAAGTTTGGAACCATAGGATATAATAGCCAAAAGAGACTCTTGGAAACCATTTTAATATAGCCCCTTCATTGGAAAACTAGCAAAAAACAAAATAAAATGTATGTGTGTATAAAAAAACTGAAACTCAGAAAGGTTAAGTGATAAACCTGATACCTTCAATTATTGCCCAGGACTTCTCACAAGCAGGTGCCCTTTTTACTATACCACATTGCCTCTATGGAATGATTATCAAATAAAATATTAAAAAATAAATAGTACCACGTTGCTCAATAAATATCCATTTGTTACACAATAAATCGTATGCAATATTTTTCCTCTTGCTATTATCTTGATCTTACTCAAATACTGAAACTATACTATAAAAGTGACATAATAACATTTTATTTCTCGACTTTTCACTCTCCTTAATTTCCCATATCCAATAAATTGAGTTTTGACAATATTTTATCTCCACAATGTATCCATCTCTTAACCTCTCAAAGCCATTTTCCCCAGTGTAGGTCTTTATTCCTTTTTGGACCTATCTTTCTTATCTGGAAAAAATCATCTTCATTTGGTTTTCTTACTTCCAAATTCTTTGTTGTACATAACGGACAAAATCATATCCCCAAAGACTAATCATATCACTCCCCAACTTAAGAAGTTTTAGTGGTTGCCTACTGATTCAAGAGCCAGTGTAGTATTTAAAAGCTTTCACAACCTGACTTCAGCCAACCTTTCCAGACATTTCATGATTACTTTCTTTTACAAACTTTTCATTTCAGGCAAACTGGCCTTCTCTTCACCCTGATTTCAGCATCTTACGTCTTACCTAAAAGGCTTTCCACAAGCTTTTGGCTCGATGTAGATACACACACACACACACACACACACACACACACACACACACACACGTACGTGTATCTATACAGGTGTGTGTGTGTGTGTGTGTGTGTGTGTGTGTGTGTGTGTAGGATGTTCATCTACATCTTAGAAATTCTTACTTTACTTTAAGTCTCTCACCTGTGGCTAATTTCTTACAAAAAGCCTTTTCCTGTAGCAGAATGGATAGAATGTTGAATTTGGAGTCAAGAAAACCTGGTTCCTAACCCTCAGACACTTAGAAGTTGTGTAAACCCAGGCAAATCTGTTATGCTCTTGTTTCTAATTTGTATAACTTACTAAAATATAAGCTCTTTGAAGAGAGGGACTGCATATTTGTTTGTCTTTGTGTTACAACTGCCTAAAACAATTATTCATATATATATATTTTTGAATTCCTGTTACTTACTTTGGAAGTTCTGTGTGTATGCATGCTTATGCACGTGTGCATGTGTGTGGGGGAGCATATACACACACAAACACACACACACATTTACCAGAATATAGAGTTCAGAATTCCCCCCAAAAAGTACATCAGAAATAATTTCCAAAGATTGTAAAAGAGAGTAACCATTAATTGCTTATGAAAAGTTTAATGGGATAGAGAACACAGCAAAAAAGTTGAAATGCAGCATCTAATTAAGACAACACATTTCCTTTCCTCATTGAGTCTATATTCTAAGAACATATAAAGAAGATAAAACTATAAGACAATTAGATTGATTCCACAAAATATACTCAAATATGGATCTTATACACATCCCATGTGCTCCTGCTCTTAGTGCTATCAAAAAGATGCTTATGGACCATACATAAGCATGTAAGTCATTGGAATGAAACTGAAATCTGAAGGATTTTTGTATCATAGATCCCATTCTAATGATGCCTAAGAACCATTTTTCAGAAAATTTTGAATGAGTAAAGTAAAATACATAAGATAACACAAAAAATTTTTATTGAAGTACATTTATCAAAATGCTACAATAACCGTATTCCCATATTAAAACTCTTACTAAAAAACTTTAATCTAAAAAATGTCAAAGTTCCAAAGCAATCCCAATAGAGAGAAAATGCCATCTGCATCTATGTTCACTTCTTTTTTCTGTTTTTTTTTAAATCTCTTCCATAGTTTTTCCCTTCTCCATTTTGCTGTGATTTTTCTCTCCCAATATAATTCACAAAGTAATGCATATTAAAAATAAAAAAAATAAAATGAATTGTAAAAAAAAGTGTGAAAGTTCATATACCTTTCAAAGATGTAACATTTTAATTGCTTCATTTTTTAGGAGGGAGGGGGATTTAATTGCTTAATCACAGGCTGTTATACCTGATTTGGAATTATCCAAGACTGGAGCTTATTATTTACATACATGCACATATATTTACATATATGTATACATACATATTTACAAACACACAAAAAACCATTATTTTACATAAAATGAGCTGAAAGTTCGTTAAAGATCACATAGTCAAACTAAAAAGTGAAAATCCCCACTCTACCTAACTTGATACTCAGCCCTCTCAATTTTTGTTCCAATATCTTAATGGAAAAGAAGTCTACTATATATCAAAGCAGTGTATTACAATTATGGACAATTAATCATCCGAAGTTTTCATAATATTTGCCCATCCTTCAATTATAATTTATTCCAGTTATTTCTTTTCCTGATCTTCAATTACTCAAAGGGTCTAAAATGTGAATTTTAATTGAGTCGGACAACTGATGTTAAGTATTCATTCAATATAATGAGTGATTTTTAAAATTCCAATTAAAAAACCCTTCAAAATAATGAAATCACTTTCTAGGATAATGTTGAATGAGTAACATAAGTGTTACAATTAAAGGAAAGGAATTTAAAATTGCTCCCAAATTTTTCCCAAACTTCCTATTGTTTTACTTTTATTTCTTGAGAAAAATGTCTTTATTCAGTGACTTTTAAAATGGTTAACATATAAGAATATACTTTTTTGCAAACTAGTCCTAAATTAGCAATTTGGACCAATTAGAACAAAATCTATTGTTCTTTTAGGTGGTGTTTTTCTTTCTTTCTTTCTTTTTTTTAAATAACTTTTTATTGATAGAACTCATGCCAGGGTAATTTTTTACAACATTATCCCTTGCATTCACTTCTGTTCCGATTTTCCCCCTCCTCTCTTCACCCCCTCCCCCAGATGGCAAGCAATCCTTTACATGTTGAATAGGTTACAGTATATCCTGGATACAATATATGTGTGCAGAACGGAACAGTTTTCTTGTTGCACAGGGAGAATTGAATTCAGAAGTTATAAATAATCCGGGAAGAAAAACAAAAATGCAAGCAGTTTATATTCATCTCCCAGTGTTCTTTCTTTGGGTGTAGCTGCTTCTGCCCATCTTTGATCAATTGAAACTGAATTAGCTCTCTTTATCGAAGAGATCCACTTCCATCAGAATACATCCTAATTCAGTATCGTTGTTGAGGTATATAATGATCTCCTGGTTCTGCTCATTTCACTTAGCATCAGTTCATATAAGTCTCGCCAGTCCTCTCTATATTCATCCTGCTGGTCATTCCTTACAGAATAATAATATTCCATCATGTTCATATACCACAATTTACTCAACCATTCTCCAATTGATGGGCATCCATTCATTTTCCAGCTTCTAGCCACTACAGACAGGGCTGCCACAAACATTTGGCACATACAGGTCCCTTTCCCTTCTTTAGTATCTCTTTGGGGTATAAGCCCAGTAGAAACACTGCTGGATCAAAGGGTGGTGTTTTTCTTTTTCTTTTTTTTTTTTTTTTTTTGGGGGGGGTGGTATGCTAAAGAGAAGCTCATGACTCAATTATTAATTTTTCCATGGTATCTTTGCAATAAAAGAGGAAAGTTAAATAGACACAATTAACACATCAGTTTGAGATAACTGACAGAATTTTTTTCTTGAATCTTATTATTTATTGTATGTAGTAATTTTCTGATTTCACGGGTCACAATTACATTAAAATTAGGAAATAGTTTGCCTGTATCACACAATTAATAAGTAACAGTTCCCACTCAAGTAAAAGACAGAAAATTTCGGAGAGAGACTATTTGTTTCCTATCCCTCATTTCTTTCTTATATACCTTGAAGATAATAAAGTTACAGTAGCCATGTCAGCTCCACTTTTCATTTTCATAATCCATTCTGTTTTGGTTCCCTCTATACATTACTAATACCAGGATAAAATCTACTAACAAACAGAGTAAAGAACTCTTTTTAAAATTATTATAGCATTTTATTTACAAGATATAGACATGGGTAATTTTTCAGCATTGACCCTTGCAAAACCTTCTTTTCCAACTTTTCCCCTTCTTCCCCTACCCCCTCCAACAGATGGCAAGTAGACCAATACATGTTAAATATCCATATAGTTATTTTGCTGCACAAGAAGAATCAGACTTTGAAATAAGGTAAATAAGGTTAACCTGAGAAGGAAATCAAAAATGCAAGCGGACAAAAACAGAGGGAGTGGAAATGCTATTTAGTGGTTCAAACTCATTTCCCAGAGTTCTTTCTCTGGGTGTAGCTGGTTCTACTCATTATTGAATGAATAGAACTGATTTGGTTCATCTCATTGTTGAAGAGCGCCAAGTCCATCAGAATTGGTCATTATATGGTATTGTTGTTGAAATATATAATGATCTCCTGGTCCTGCTCATTTCACTCAGAATCAGTTCATGTAAGTCTCTCCAGGACTTTCTGAAATCTTCCTACTGGTCATTTCTTACAGAACAATAATATTCCATAACATTCATATACCACAATTTACCCAACCATTTTCCAATTGATGGGCATCCACTCAGTTTCCACTTTCTGGACACTATAAAGAGGGCTGCCACAAACATTTTGCCACATACAGATCTCTTTCCCTTCTTTAAAATCTCTTTGGGATATAAGCCCAGTAGTAACACTGCTGGATCAAAGAGGATGCACAGTTTGATAAATTTTTGAGCATAGTTCCAAATCGCTCTCCAGAATAGCTGGGTGTATTCACAATTACACCAACAATGTATCAGTGTCCCAGTTTTCCCACATCCCCTTCAACATTCAGCATTATCTTTTCCTGTCATCCTAGCCAATCTGAGAGATATATAGTGGTATTTCAGAGTTGTCTTAATTTGCATTTCTCTGATTAATAATGACTTGGAGCACCTTTTCATATGGTTAGAAATAGTTTCAATTTCTTCATCTGAAAACTGTATGTTCATATCCTTTGACCATTTATCAATTGGAGAATGGCTTGATTTCTTATAAATTAGACTCAATTCTCTATACATTTTAGAAATGAGGCCTTTGTCAAAACCTTTGACTGTAAAAATGTTTTCCCAGTTTATTGCTTCCCTTCTAATCTTGTCTGCATTAGTTTTGTTTGTACAAAAACTTTTTAACTTAATATAATCAAAATTTGGAATGGGCTGAAGCTGAGCAGATGCACTGAAGTCCCATCTGAGCACTTACGGCTAATTACCAATTGGACAATACTCTAGTAATATATGCTTGGAGAAAGAATGGCCCCGCCCACTCTCTGTGCAAGTTTGATATATTGTATAAGAAATTGGATAGAGGATTGGGTGGGTGGAGTGTGAGAGCCAGAGGCACTGATGGCCGAATTCGTGTCGCAATTGCTCTCACTTCATATCACCATTCCCCTTCACCTCCACAAAGAATAAAGATTAAGGATTTTTGCTTATCCTGACTCCAGCTGATTTTAAAATACCCTGGGTGCTAAACACAGTCATCACAAAAATTATCTATTTTGTGATCAATAATTATCTCTAGTTCTTCTTTGATCACAAATTCCTTTTCCTCCACAGATTGGAGAGGTAAAATATTGTATGTTCTTGTAATTTGCTTATAATATTCTTTATGTCTAGATCATGAACCCATTTCAATCTTATCTTGATATAAGGTATTAGGTATAGGTCAATGCTTAGTTTCTGCCATACCAGTTTCCAATTTTTCCAGCAGTGTTTCTCAAATACTAAATTCTTATCCCAAAAGCTGGGGATTTGGGGTTTGTCAAATACAAATTACTATAGTCATTGACTATTTTGTCCTTTGAACCTAACCCATTCCACTGATCAACTAATCTATTTCTTAGCCAATACTAAATGGTTTTGATGACAGCTACTTTACAATATAGTTTTAGAACTGGTACAAGTAGGCCACCTTCATTTGATTTTTTTTCATTAGTTTCCTTGAAAGTCTGTCGTCTTGTTCTTCCAGATGTTTTGTTGTTATTTTTTTCTAGGTCATTAAAATAGTTTTTGGGGAGTCTGATTCGTATAGCACTAAATAAATATATTAGTTTAGGTAGTATTGTCATCTTTATAATATTTGCTCGACCTATCCAAGAGCACTTAATATTTTTCCAATTGGTTAGATCTGACTTTTTTTGTGTGGGAAGTGTTTTATAGTTTTGCTCATATAGTTCATGATTTTCCCTTGGCAGACAGATTCCCAAATATATACTATTGGCAGTTATTTTAAATGGAATTTCTTTTTGTATTTCTAATTGTTGGATTTTGTTAGTGATATATAAGAATTCTGATGATTTATGTGGGTTTATTTTTGCAACTTTGCTAAAGTTGTAGATTATTTCTAATAGCTTTTTAGTATAATCTCTGGGGTTCTCTAAGTATACCATCACATCATCTACAAAGAGTGATAATTTGGTTTTTTTATTACCTACTCTAATTCCTTTAATCTCTTTCTCAACTCTTATTGCTGAAGCTAGCATTTCTCAAACAATATTGAACAGTAATGGTGATAGTGGGCAACCTTGTTTCACTCCTGATCTTATTGGGAATGGTTCCAATTTATCCCCATTACACATAATGCTTACTGACGGTTTTAAATAGATGCTACTGACTAAAATAAGAAAAAGTTCATTTATTCCTATACTCTCAAGTGTTTTTAATAGGAATGGATGTTGGATTTTATCAAATGTTTTTTCTGCATCTATTGAGATGATCATATGGTTTTTATTAATTTGGTTATTGATATAATCAATTATGATAATAGTTTTTTCTAATATTGAATCAACCCTGCATTCCCAGTATAAATCTTACTTGATCATGGTGTATTATCCTGGGGATGATTTTCTGTACTCTTTTTGCTAATATTTTATTTAAGATTTTAGCATCAATATTCATTAGGGAGATTGGTCTATAATTTTCTTTCTCTGTTTTCAACTCACCTAGTTTAGGTATCAGTACCATATCTGTGTCATAAAAGGAATTTGCTAGGAGTCCTTCATTCTCTATTTTTTCAAATAGTTTATATTGCATTGGAGTTAATTTTCTTTAAATGTTTGGTAGAAATTGCATGTAAATCCATCTGGTCCTGGGGATTTTTTCTTAGGTTGTTGATTAATAGCTTGTTCTATTTCTTTTTCTAAAATGTGACTATTTAAGCAACTTATTTCCTCCTCTGTTAATCTGGGAAGCCTATATTTTTGAAAGCAGTCATCCATTTCACTTAGATTATCAAATTTATTGGCATAAAGTTGGGCAAAATAACCCCTTATTATTTCTTTAATTTCCTCTTCATTGGTGGAAAGTTCTCTCTTTTCATTTTTAAGACTACAAATTTGATTTCCCTCTCTGCTTTTTCTAATCAGATTTACCAAAGGTTTATAAATTTTATTGGTTTTTTCATAAAACCAACTCTTAGTTTTATTTATTAGTTCAATAGTTTGTTTTTTTTTTTTACTTTCTATATTATTAATTTCTCCTTTTAATTTTAGAATTTCAAGTGTAGTAATTGATTGGGGGTTTTTAATTTGGTCTTTTTCTAGCTTTTTAAGTTGCAAGCCCAATTCATTGATCTTCTCTTTCTTTATTTTATTCAAGTAAGCTTTTAAGGATATAAAATTTCCCCTTATTACCGCTTTGGCTGCATCCCATAAATTTTGGTATGGTGTCTCACCGTTGTCATTATCTTGAGTGAAATTATTAATTGTGTCTATAATTTGCTATTTCGCCCAATCATTCTTTAAGATGAGATTATTTAGTTTCCAATTACTTTTTGGTCTATTTATACCTAACTTTTTGTTGAATGTAGTTTTTATGGCATTGTGATCTGAAAAGAAAGCATTTAATTTTGAGGTCTTTATGTCCTAATATATGGTCAATTTTTATGTAGGTTCCATAAACTGCTGAGAAGAAATTATATTCCTTTCTGTCACCATTCAGTTTTCTCCAAAGATCTATCATACTTAACTTTTCTAATATTCTATTTACCTCTTGAACTTCTTTCTTATTTGTTTTGTGGTTTGATTTAAACTAATTCTGAGAGTGCAAGGTTGAGATCTCCCACTATTATAGTTTTGCTGTCTATTTCTTCTTGCAACTCTCTTAATTTCTCCTTTAGGAAGTTAGATGCTATACCACTTAGTGCATATATGTTTAGTATTGATATTGCTTCATTGTCTATGCTACTCTTTAGCAAGATATAGTGTCCTTCCTTATCTCTTTTAATTAGATCAATTTTTGCTTTTGCTTGATCTGAGATAAGGATGGCTACCCCTGCTTTTTTGATTTCACCTGAAGCATAATAGATTCCGCTCCAGCTTTTTACCTTTACAATGTATGTATAACCCTGCTTTAAATGTATTTCCTGTAAACAATATATTGTAGGATTCTGGCTTTTGATCCAGTCTGCTATCAGCCTCCATATTATGGGAGAGTTCATCCCATTCACCTTTACTGTTAAAATTACTAATTCTGTATTTCCTGCTATCTTATCCCCATATTATGCTTTTCTTTTCCCTCTTACCCTTCTCACCAGTATTAAACTTATGGGCACCACTTGCCTCACACAGCTCTCCCTCTTTAGAATCCCTCCCACCTCCTTTCAGTCCCTTCTCCTTCTTTATATCTTTCCCTTATTACTCTTTTCCTTTTCCTCTCTCACTTTTTAATGAGGTGGGAGAAGTTTCTCTGTAAACTAAATATGTCTAATATTTTCTCTTTCAGCCAAATCTAATGAGAGTAACATTCACACAATGTTCCTCTCCCACCCTAAATTCCCTCAGATATGATAGGTTTCCTTTGCCTCTTCGTGGGATGTAATTTCCCTCTTTTTATCTCCCCTTTTCCCTTTTTCTGATACTATCCCCTTTCCACTGCTACTTCTCTTTTTTGTTGTTGTTGTTATTATAACAGTAAAATTAAATTATACACACACTCTTTATGTATGTCCATAACAGAAATGCAGTTCTCAAGAGTTCTTTTTATCTTTTATGCTTCTCTCAAGTCCTATATTTGGAGGTCAGATTTTTTTTGTTTACCTCTGGTTTTTCATTAGAAATAAATGGAATTCACCTATTTCATTGAATATCCATCTTCTTCCTTAGAAGAAAATTCTCAGCTTAGCTGGGGAGTTAATTCTTGGCTACATTCCAAGTTCTTTTCCCTTTCTGAATATCAGATTCTAGGCCCTTTGATTCTTTAATGTGGAAGCAGTTAGTGTGATCCTTATTGTGGCTCCTCAGTATCTGAATTGTTTTTTTCTGCCTGCTTGTAATATTTTTTCCTTAGTCTGATAGTTCTGAAATTTAGCCACAATATTCCTTGGAGTTTTTATTCTGGGGTCTCTTTCAGAAGGTATTCAATGAATTCTTTCAATGCCTATTTTACCTTACTTTCAATGCCTATTACAAAATATTGTCTAGGCTCTTTTTTTCATCATAATTTTCAGGAAGTCCAATAATCCTCAAATTATCTCTCCTAGATCTATTTTCTGTTGTTTTTCCAAGCAGATATTTAACATATTTTTTCATTTTTTTTTGTTTTGTTTGGCTGATTCTTGATGTCTCATCAAATCGTTCATTCCTATTTGTTCAGTTCTGATTTTTAAAGAGTTATTTTCTTCAATGGCTTTTTTTTTTTTTTTTTTTTTACTTCTTTCTGTATGTGTCCAATTGAGTTTTTAAAAGAGCTGTTTTGCTCTATGGAATTTTTTTTCATTTTTTTAAACTGAGTTATTTTCTTTTTCCAATTCACAAATTCTACTTTCCTGGGAATTCTTTACCTTTTCCAATTCACATTTCAGGAAGTAGTTTTCTTTTTCCACTTTATCAAATATTTCTTTTAATCAATTATATGTTTTTTCCACACTCTCTTGCAGAGCTTCTCTTTCCCTTTCCTATTTTTCTTCTAGCTCTCTTTTAAGATTTTTTATAATTTCTTCTAGGACAGCCTTGTGTGATGGGGATCAAGTTACATCCACCTTTGGTATTTTGTTTGGAGACTGTCTGCTATTATTCTCCTTGGGGTTGGAAACCTGCTCTCTTTCTGTATAGAAGCTATCAATAGAGTTCACTTGGCTTTTTTTACTCATTTTTTAAAAAGCCCTTAAGAGTCTGCCTTCAAGGCAAAGAGGTTACCAGTTTCCTCTACAGAACTGGGAAAGATGGACAGTAACTGTTTTGCAAACAGGCTGCAAAGAGAAGCGGACCTGCAGATGTTATGGGCCAGAACTTGAAACAAGGTTTAAGTCATTAGAATTGATAGAAACAATGATTATGTTCACACCTTTGAGAGTTCACACATTAGCTCACATTAGTTCATAAGGTTGTAAGATTCACAAGTGTTCACAAGTCCAGGAGATTCACAAAGTTACACCGCTCATAATCCCACTCTCGGAGGAGGAGTCAACCTTTGAGTTAACTCCTCTAAAAGAGTATAAAAAGAGCAGTCAGTCAGTCAGTTTGGAAGATTGCCAGGAGTCAGAGTTGAGCAGAAGATGGCAGAGACAAAAGACTAGCAACAAGAGCTATCGGAAACAAAGAAAGCTAACTGGGTTATTTTGGAAGAGACAATAAAAGACTGGATTTTAACTCCCGGATGTATTTGAAGTGATTATTACTCTAAAACGAAACTAAGGCTGCCTCCAGAAAACCTCCCCAAGAAACCTGCTCCCAGAGAGAACCATTATAATTTAGAAAAGAAGAGAACACCACATGCGAAAGTGTGACTACCCTGGGAAGAGCTGACCATGCTGCAGAAGTGTCACTGCCTCAGGCAGAATTCCCCACCCCTACCCCCCCATCCCGGAGCCTGCAGAAGTGTGCCTGCCCCAGGAAGAGCCCTAGTGCTGTGCAGATTTGTGGTTTCCCCGGGGCCCTGCACTGCAGAATGGGGCTACACTGCTGTGCTGTGGTCCGTGCTGAGTCACTTCCAGGGCTGGGTGGGTGTAGCCAGGTCCTGTTTGGGGGGTACACTCTATCCTTTGGCCTTTTTGTAACTTCTCTGATCTACTTCTTTGCAACCAGAGCAGAACAGCCAACCTATAGGAGAGTCCTCCCTGCAAATTCTCCACCCATGGAGAATCCACCCGCCCTGTCTGCTCAGTGTCCCAGCTTCTGTGTTCTGTCTCCGTGCCTACGCTGGCCTGTGCTGGCCTCCTCCCACTTGATCAAGACAGACCTTTTCTGGCGAGCTTCCAAGTTATCTTTGGCTGGTAATTTGTTATATTCCCAGTATTAGTGGATTTTACCAGTCAAGCACTATTTCAGAGGCTGAATCTGGTAATTAGTAGTGAAGGTAGAAGAGGAGCTTAGAAAGAAGCATGTGTCCTCTCCGCCATCTTGGCTCCACCTTCAGAGTAAAGAACTTTTGATCTAAAGTATTACCATATAGGCTTTAATGTCCAGGTCTCTAAGTTTGTGAGTCAATATCTATATTGTAATTTTAATATTTAATAATTTGATTTTCATAGCATGCATTTCTGCAGAAAATTTTAAAGTAATATTTTGGGGAAAAGCATTGGTTGTGTTGGAAATTCCTTGTTCCAATAATAAATTCCAATCACTTTTAATATATCATTAAGATGAAAGTATCTTCTAATCATTAAGACAAACTCAAAGAAATTTTCTTCTTGTTTACACAGAAAAAAAGTATTTTGGGAAGAATCATAAAGGTACTTACTAACACATCATTCAGATGCGTGTTTGAGATGGTGTCACTTTTCTTTGCACAATTATGTAGGGCTGAATGAGACTATAATCCCCAGATGCTATATATCAAAGCAGAGTTTAGTCCTTATCAAGATGCAACAAACAGATTAAAATCATATCTATGATAGCATTTCAAAGTTAAATGGCTGGACCCAGAGAGTAGCTATTTAGGGTTCAATGTCAATGGAGGAATACTTCAGTGCAGTACCCCAAGGCCAGAGCCTGGCCCTATGCTGTGTAACATTTGCATCAATGACTGCAATAAAAAGACACAACCAGGGAGAGTGCTGTGGTGAACTGACCCAAAGGAAAACAGCAGCCATGGGATGGCCCACAAGTAGGTCTTACAGGGAAAAACTACTCTAATGAATATAACTGGGATTTCTACAGACAATGGGTCTCAGGAATTTGACATAACTTAGATTTCAGGCTGGACCACCTCTCCAAAGGGGTGGGGGGGGGGGGTAGGGGAGGAAGGAGCTATTAATTCTTCTACTCCACAACTAACATTGAAAACCCCATCCGTATTAACATTAGAGGAAGAATTTGAACCAAGATACTTTGATTCTATAGTTACTACTTTTTTCCATTGTACCATCTTGTAATTTTTCTTTATTTTGTATTTATTTAAGTGCTTTAAGGACAGAGACAGTATCTTCTTTGTATGTCCAATGAAAGGCAGAGGGTGCAAGAGTAGAGGGAGAAGGCAAATGAAAAGAAAACAATACAGTACGGTTTTAACCCCACCCTCTCACATCCCTCATTACATTTTCAATCAACTTTCTATGCCTTAAAAAAAGCTACACTTCTGTGTAAGCAAAATATAAGTACATGAAGCTGACCCTGAGGAAATACGAGATTCCCAGACTAAGAAAAGCTTTAATAGGCATTATTCTATATTCAGTATGGCATTAAAACTGGAAATGTTTTAAGAATTTAAAAAACATAAACTGAAATCAAAAATACCTGTTAACCCTTACTTAAACAGAAAAAGATCAGCACAATCAAATCTCCCCCATTATTCCACTTAATCTGAAGTTTTAGTATACCTGTCAAATAACCAATTTCTTTTTTTATTATAGACACTGTCCAGAAAGAGTTCATCATCAGCTCACAAGAAAAATGTTTCTAAAACATAATAGCTGCAGTGCAATGAGTTTCTGCCAAAAATTTATCTAGCCTCTCATCTATATTAACGCTATAATTCTTTTGTCAGTTTATATTATTGAAGTAATATAATTTGAAGTCTCCTGACAGGGGGTTTCTGGTCTAACAGTAAGTCAGTAATACTAAATCTTCTGGCTTTGGAGTCTACCTCAGGGACTTACCACACTTCCAATCAGAGGACAACAATCTGATTCTGAATAGACCACTCCTCAATTCATTGCTGATTGTCAGTTTATCTGTTGGTCTGGAGACCACTCTCTGGCCCTGACCCTACCTCTGGCCACAGAATTAGCATGTCAATGATAGAAAGCTGGATAAAGCTGTCTTCTCTTTCTTAGAACTTTGTTACATTCTCTTGGAATTTAGTCTGCTTGTAATAGTGTTATAATTGCAATAAACTTTGCCCCTTGACCAGGAAACGGGTTTAATCCTGTAAATTCTTTAGAGATGCCTCGTGACATTGGTCTATGATCCCAAACTTTTGGGGTTCCCTTCCTAACCTCAACATTATCATATTATATGTGATGTCATATAATTCTTCTTAAGTAAAAACATATTTATTATGCATTTCAATATATTTTCTTTCTTTAACACACATTAATCTATCTCTAGAGGGCATTTTACAATGGCTTTTATCACCTTTACTACATACCCAAATTAAAGCAATCTAAGTGAAACAGTAGATAGAATGCTGAACCAGAAATCAGAAACACATGAATTCAAAGCCAGACTCAGAAATTTACTAACTATATGACATTAGGAGAGTCATCTAGCATCTGTTTGTCTCAGTTTTCTCAACTATAACATGGGGATAATAATGAAAACTTCCTCTTAAAAGTTCAAATGAGATTTTTATGAAGTAATCAGCACAATGCCTGATGTAAAGTAAGTGGGTTAATAAATGTTTGTTCCTTTCCTTTCCTCTTATTTGTAATCAAGGCACTAGAAAATCAGGCCTCAACCTACTTTTTAGTTTTATCTTTTACCACCACTACCTACTCTAATAAGAGGAAAAGAAGCAATCCACTGGAACTGGCTTCTTTTCTTTTCCGTTCTTGTTTCCCTACTTCCCATAGTCCACATTGAATATCATATCCTATCAGAGGATATTCTACCCAAAAAAATGTAAATTTTGATCACTGAACTTCACAAGCTATCCTAAGATATCTTTACAGGCTAGGACAAAGTCTTAAAACCAAATAAACTGCAAAGTCTTAAAACCAAAAAACTGCATGATCTCAAAGACAAGACAACAAGAGATTCCAAGCCAATTTCCACTTAGTCACAGTTTTTGTCCTGCTAGGTTCAGAGTAAATATAAATAGCTATCGTTTCTATTTTGGTCTTCACCTCCCAGATAGACTTGTTTTTTGATCCTTTGTTTTGAACTAAGTAAAAGAAGTCATTCTCTGCTTCATTTCTTTTTAGTTGTTATTGTTTAATACTTCATTTATTTGTTTGAAGAATATTCTCAAAGTACAGAAGTACTGTTAAACAGAAGTTAAAGTTTCTTTTTCTTTCCCTCTCTTACTTCCACCCTCCCCAAAAGAGCAAGCTGATATAGGTATTACATTTATAATTATTTTTAACATGTTTCCACATTAGTCACATTGGGAAAGAAAAATCAGAACAAAAGGGAAAAGCCATGAGAGAGAAAAGCAATACAAAATTAAAAATGAAAATAGTATGCTTCAATCTGAATTCAGTCTCTTTCTCTGGATAGTACTTTCTTTGGATGCTGAAGGCATTTTCCATTCTAGGCTTTAAACAATGATTGGACATTGCCTCAGTCAAATTGAGACCTTAGCTTAAATTTTTTTTTAACTAAGTTCTCCCATTGTATCCAAAGTCATCTCTAGTCATCCTGATCTGCATCTTGCCACTGGACTCAGATGGCACCAGAGGAGAAAGTAAAGTTAATGACTGCCCAGCCCTCCTTCACTTCAATCCAATTCACATGTCATGACATCACTTCCCTCATTCCACAGTTCCTCTTTGAGAATGAAGGACAAACAACAACTACCACTTCCCTATACACAATTATCTGTTCTAGTCCAACTGATATATTATCATGCTTTCCTATTATTACGCGTGATACCTTTCTACTCTTCTTTGCCTAATCAACCTAGCTTGTTCTTCAAATTTCAATGAAGATTCTAAACCTTAATGATATTTTCAGGAACTGTTTTTCCCTACTGTCACCTGCCAAAAAAAATTGTTCTGGTAATGATCTTCTGAAATTAATTGGAGACTAATCTTTTCATTAATGATATTTTATGATTATATTAATCATTATATATAATCATTTTATAATATTAATATTAGTGATAAACTCAAAGCATGGAAGGGCCTTTTGAGCTTTTGCTTCATTGCATTAGTCTTGAAAAAGTAATAGCCACCTCCCACACTTCAGGGAGACATTAGAAGGAAATAAATTGTAATTCAGCACTCTTTGCCTTCTTAAACAGATAATGTGGAACATAATATAATCTTATTTTTTGGATATCTCAGGGATGTTATGAGATTTAATTACTCAATTACTACATACATATTACTAAAATAGAGGAATAGCCTCGAGGCAAATGAAGTGTGTCAGGCTGCTTGCCCCTAAATTAAAACCCGGGATGGCTGCGTGATATGCTGTGGAATTCTTGTGCTCCACACTTTTTTCGCTTTGGGTCTTCCCTTAGTATCAAGCTGTCAACTGTCACTGTATACAATTCTAATGGATGATCATAATCACTATGACTGAAACCAGTGAATAATGTTTACATTCACTCTATTAAATAAATTTACTTTGGAATTTAAGAGCATGCATGCTAGTTCTGATGAAACAATAATTTGACATTCTCTTGAGATATATGTACTTTATAAATGAGTCTATAGGACAACACTGCAAATAGAACTGTATCTTCATTTTAAGTTTAATCATTACCTTCTTCCCTAACCACTCCTGGTTTGAGAGGGCTTGTGTATGAAGAAATTGACAAAGCTATTAGCATTCATGACTCATTTAATCTTAAAATTGGAACTTAACAGGAATTAAGAAGACTTGATCTTCCCTAAAGATACATACAGAAAATCTGATCAAAGTGTAAAAAACTAATAGCAGTCTGATTTTACTTATAACAAGTAAGAAAAATGAACATTTTCATCTATCCCCAAACGATGTTTTTAGAGAGCTCACACAATTTCAGGTAATCTCAGATAAGAGCATATAGTATGATAGACTAAAAGAATGCTGGCTCCAAGTATGGGTGCCATCTCTGCTTCCTATTATCTGTGACCTCAGCCTAATCATTTATCCTCCCTGGAGACACAGTAGTTTAAATCATAAAGAAAGGGAATTGGATAAGGTGGATTCTCATGGATTTTCCAACTCTAGATCTGTGTGATCTTATGATCCCTAGCAAAACTACGGTTTTGTTAGACCACTCTAAGATCCTGTTAATTAGAAACTAGACGCCATATGAAATATCAGAACAACATTTTCAAGACTTAAAAAAAAATTATTAAGCTCTGTGTGTATGCATGTATCTTGTACAAAATGGATGTTTAAATATCAAGTTGCTTTTAAGTATCTTTGGGTGCCAGTGGAATCAAAGCAAAGAAGCCTTATTTCATGAAGTTTTGGGTGAATAGAAGAGATTGAGTATAGAAATGGGAAGATCCAGGATAGAGATAGTGACATGGAGAAGTGGAAAAGGCACAGTGAAAACTAGCTCTATTCAGAGCTCCCAGGATGACTAGGAGGAAAACACATGATCAGACATCACAATACTACATAGAGTTTATGCTGTATGATTTCCATTAAGAGTAAGAAAAAGTTATGTACAAATGTTTCTTGTTCATCACAGGTTTTGTCAATCATTTTGAAGCTATGGCCCTATCTCCATAACAAAATTTCTCAAAATGGAGAGTTAAATAGCAATTCCAAATCAGCTTTCTGTTTGAAATTCTGATATACCAGAGCTTCCCAGGTAAAGGGCACACAGTTAGTTGGATACTGACTCTGATATAGCCTAATTATGTGATGCTGGAACAAGTCACATCAACTATGGAACTTTGGCTTTCTCACTTATAAAATGTGGATGCTGATGATGATGGCAGCACTACTTACCTCATATAGTGATAAAGAAAAATTTTTGTAAAGCTTAACGTAAATTACACATTTTTGTAATTACACATAAAATTTAGGAAATGTCAGCGATGCAAAAAAAAAAAAAATGAGCACGTTGAGAACTAAGCAATAACTACATAAAAATCTACTATCCAGAACTCTAAATGCTAAAATGGGGGGTGGGTTATAATATTTTATCCTAAAGACAAAAGGAAGCAAATAGAATTTACTGAATAAAAGTCCAATCTATGTTTAAGGATAATTATTTTGCCATCAATGTGTAAAGCAGTTAGAAATTTGAATCAAAAAAACCAATTAGGAGGTTATTTCAATTATTTAAGTAATGAGAGCTTGAGCTGAAGCTATAGCTGTGTAAATTGAGTGAAAGGATTGGATATGAGAGATGTTGTGAAGACAGGAAGAGCAAGCATAGCTCCCTGATTTTTGTACTTATTATCTGTAACATAACTAATACCTGCCCTATTTTCAATTTATGTTACATAATTTAGCACTTTTATTGTATGAGCATATATTGCCATGAGATAAATAACATTCTCAGGAGAAATAATGACATGACAACCATGTGCCCTAAATATGTGATCTAAAAATGACAGTTCCACAGTCATACAAAATGTGGCAATTTCAGCTTTTAGTTTTGTTTCACAACAGAAATAACTACCCTTCCAGTTATACCTCTCCTGAGTAAAATGAATTAAAATATGGTAAGAGTTGACAGGGCTTTTACTTGTAAAGATATGTAGAAACAGTCATTTAATTGTTATTGCTTTTCTGAAGGAAAGAGGGGAGACTGAAGATAAAAATACTTCAGTTTTCATTTCACTCAACCTTATGGCTGCTGATGATTATATACACTAAAACGAAAATTAAAAGAGAGAGTGTGATATGCTGGATAGAGAGCTGTCTTCAGAGGCATAAAGCACAAGTTTCATCTATTTTTCTGAACCCAGGCAAATTACTTTCTCTCTCACTATATCACAGGTATCTCTGGAAGAGTGTAAGTTGCAAAATACATGTGTTGATTTATATTAACAAAATTCCTCTACCCAAAATTCACAATACTGATGAAGCCATAAATCTGGCAAGATCACAGATATGTATTGTAAATACACACACACACACACACACACACACACACACACACACACACATACAAAGTCCTAAAATTTTCAAATTATTCAACAAACCTTACTCCATTTGAACCAGAAGGTTAATTTTACAAGATATGTACAAGTATTATAGTATTGTAGAACTCTTATTAAGTGAAGAAACCAAAGTTTGAAGGTTTAAATGGTTTTGCCCTGAGTTACAAAATTAGTAAGTTTCTGAGAGGGGATTTAAAACAAGACTTCTTGACTACTTAATGTGTGTCTTTCTAATGTCAATATTTTGAAATTGTTACAAGCTTCAAATGGAAACAGCAAAAAGGAGGACTTGATATTAAGTTCACAGGGAGATTGACTCAACAATTTGGAGGCAATATGACTGGATCACTTTTGTTTAACCAAAGTATTTTATACCAACAAACAACTTTCAAACTTTTCTCTTTGCTTCAACTAAGATTAAAAAAAAAAAACTGTTAAAAGTCTGTTATTACTTATGTTGTCAATAAAATTTTACATTAGGTCAAAAAAAGACGAAATCACTGACACTTTAAATAAACTTTAAAAAGGCAGATCAACTTGGCAAAAGTAGTACATACACATGTCATAGAAAGATTTATTTCCTATAAGAAAATCCAATAATCCCTTAAGTAACAACTTAGGTTAAAAATAAAAAAGCTAAATCCTTCTGGACCTCACCATGAAATACTGTGACTTTTAAAGTGATATGCAAATCCTCAGTGAAATCATTTTTATAATATTTTTCTAAATTAGTAAGTTAAGCCAAGGCAGTCTTGCACTTTTCAGGAATACAAGAAAAATATTTCTGTCCACTCAATTTATATGGAAAGGAATGATTTTTATTTCAATGGAAATAATCTGTAGTTCCTTCCTTTCATTAATATTGTTCCTCTTTCCTCAAAGACCTTATCCTCTATCTGTATGAACAATCCCATTTAATCCTATCATCCCAAGCAAAAGGCTGTCCTTTCTATCATCCCCACTATCTTACTGCTCAATTTTTCCCAATTACTGCCTCCTTCTCTACTGTCTACAAATATGTTCATGTCCTTGTCTTCTTTAAAAAATTCTCAGCTGATTTTCCCTTATCCCTGATATAGTCTTATAGCTCTTCTGCCTTTTGTGGCAAAATTCCTTGATATCCATCTAAAATTAATACCTCCACTTTTCTGCTCATTTTTCATAACCCCCTAAAATCTAGCTTCTGTTCTCATAAAAAAAATTTTTTTAATTAATTAATTAATTAGGTATTAATGATCTCTTAATTACTGAATTCTGTAGCTTGTTATTAAATCTCATTTTTCTTGATATCTTTATAACCTGTGACAATGTCAATCACTCTCTTTTCCTTGATGCTACTCTCTTCTACCTAGGTTGTCAGAATACTACTCTCTCCCAATTCTCCTTTTTTTCAGTCTTCTTATCTGGATTCTCATATTCGTGTCTACTAACTATAGGTGTCCACTCCATCTTAGGTTTTCTTCTCCTTCTATATTATTACTTCACTTAGTGATATCCAATGAATTTATTATCATCTCTATGGTGATGACTACCAAATCTGCCTATCTTGCACTAATTTCTCCGCTGACCTCTAGTATCACATTGCTCACAACCATCTTTCAAACTATTCAAACTGGATGTCCAGTAATTAAAAAAAAAAAAAAAAGTACCTAACATTTATACAGCAATTACTACATGCCAAGTACTGTACTAAGAACTACATTTATCTTGTTTTATCCTCATAACAACCCTGGCAGGTGCTAATGCTATTCCCATTTTACAGAGGAGGAAACTGAGACAAACAGAGTTGTGTGCCTTACAGGGTTACACAGGTTTACAAATGTTTGAAATCAGGTCTTCTTGACTTCAGACACTGTGCTCTATCCACTGTGCCACCTAGCTGCCCCAGTAAACATCTTAAATTTCACACGCCCAAACTCTCCCAGATTCCAAATGTCCCTATTATTGTTGAATACCATCCTCCCAGTCCCTCAGGCTCACAATCTAGGTATTATCTTAAATTCTCTTCTCTCTCATGCCCTGCTCAACCCAAACATCCAATTTGTTGCCAAGGCCCAAATGATTTCACTTTCTCAACATATTTTGGCTATGCTCCCTTCTTTCCTCTGATACTATAATCCCAGTGAAGACATCCATCACCTTAACCCTGGACTACTGCAATAACTGGCTGTTTGCCAAAAGTCTCTTCTCAATTTAGTCCTTCTTCTATTCATCAACAGAAGTGAATTTCTTAAAGTGAAGTCTAATATTTCTTTACTGCCTCCATTATGAAATATAAAATCTATTATTTGACATTTCAAAGTTCATAACTTAATCACCATTCTCCCTTCTCTAGTATTCTTATACCTTATCCCCTTCCATGTAATTTTTGATCAAGTGGCAATGGACTCCTTGATGTTGCACAAAGGTGGCATTTCATGTCCTGACTCTGGGTATTTTATCTCATGCTTGGAATACTCTCCTTAACATGCATCTCTTGGTTTCTCAAACTTCTTTAAAGTCTCAATAAAATCCCAAATTCTATAGGAAGCCTGTTGTTCCAATCTCTCTTAATTATAGTGCCTTTCCTCTTTTAATGATTTCCTTCTTTTTAATATAATTTGTTTGTACATATTTGTTTGTCTAATTAAACTACGAGCTCTTTGAAGTCAAGGACCATCTTATTCTTTGTATTACCAGAGCTTAATACAATACCTGGCAAATAGTGGGGGTTTAATAAATGCTTATCAACTGAATATACTAACCCAAATGGTAGACATTTTTACAGCTAAGTTCATGTCCTTCTCTACATTTTCTCACCACTCTAATCCTCCCTGATCTCTTCCCATACTTCTTGAAATTGTGCCACAGTTTCTTTCAAGTAACTTTCACATTTATTGGCCCACTGCCTAGTCTTACTAACAATTTTACTAAATCACAAAATCCTAAAGGGCAGTGACCAAACATTCTACTTTTCTTTATATCCCCATATTGTGCAATACAATGCTAAACATATAATAGAGGTAAGAAATTATGAAGCAATATGTATACTCTGGATGAAAAGGTGTTCAAAGGCTAAAATTATTCACTTAATTTTTCTTTAGGGAGAAAATCTTGTTCTTCATTTTTATATCTTGGAAGGAATAGTATGCTTCTTTACCTCCTTTCTATTTATGCAACTACAGATATCTGTATAAAGCTGAATGATAATGACTTGCCTCTTTCTGACATCAAGTCTGATGACTCACTTTTATATACTATACTTCAAGCCTCATACTAATCAATTGAAATTCCCTTCCTTCCCCATTTCCATCTCAGTTTCTTGAGTTCGCATAGCCTTTTGGACCTCTCTCCTATTGTACTTTTCCAGTTTACCTCATATTATATGGATTTGTGTTCATCTTACTTTATTTACCTCTGGGGTTGTAGTATCATTGAAATCACACTAATTATTCTTCTTCATCTTCCTACAGAATTTTATATGTAATAGGACCTTAATATATGTTTGTTAAATAAAAGGTTTCTATATCAAAAATGGAATAATACTGTATACTGAATAAAGTTTCTGTTGTGCCACAGGTCCCTTTTATTATCCTGACTCTGTTTCCCTAATTATTCTTACTCAGTTTCCATAAATTGTCCTGCCTTGGTTTCCCTAATTGTTCTGCCTCAGTTTATAATTGTTCTGCTCAATCTACAAAACCACCTCTCCCTCTTAATCACAATATTTAATAAGGATAAAAGATCTTATATTTTAGAATATCAGAATGCCTCTTCCTAAGCTATCAGAATATCAGATACCATCTAATCAAGATGCCTGTCCCCATCTCCGGGGTGCCTCCCCCCATCTCCAATGGCTCACCCCACCCTGTCAGAGTCTGGTTCCCACTCTCAACACCCTCACTCCACCCCTGCCTCAGTCTACCCTCTGTGTCTGAGCACATGAATATAGGTCATTGAGAACTCACATTGTTTGCTGGATTCTTGGAGACGATAGTCTCATTCAGCCCTGGGACCAAACCATGGTTCCATTTGGTCCCAGTAAATCTCTCCCTTTCAAATAAAATACTAAATACTCTCTAATCTCGATCTTGCCTCAGTTTCTCCAGCATTACACTTCAGGGGGTAGGAACAAGAACAAACAAATTAAAAAACACACATCCAGAAGTTTTTCCCCTTGATTTTTGTGAAGCAATTGGGGATAAAGGGCACAACAGTAACAAGTATCAAAGACCCGATTTAAATTTATCTCCTCCTGACTTACAGGGCCAGTGTTCTATCTACTGCACCACCTTGCTGCCCCTAGAAACTGTTTTAACTGAATAGCCCATTTTCCAGGCTATTATTTAATTATTGTCATAATTAAGTCAAAATGAAATGAAATGAAAACGAAAATGAAAAATCATTGTCAGAATAGAGCTGAAGATGGAATTATCAGAGTTTCCAGGATAAAGTTGCAACCCAGATGAGACATAACTATTGCATTAAGAAATCTTCAATCTACGTATGTGCTCCAAGAAGCTGATGGGAGACATTACAGTAGATACTAAGGGATAGTACACAATGGAGTAAAGCCCTGATGCCTAATTATTCCACAATCTTTTTGTAATAGGTAAAATGAGATTAAAAAGTGGCAAGATCAGATAGAAAGAAACAACAGAATGTTGAGAAGACTGTAGCAGAGACTCCTGAAGTCACAAAACTCTTCAGCACTGTACTGCAGAATTACTAGTGAGGCAGCTAAATTCTGTCTTCCTTGTCGCATTCTGCTTTCAGATTATCTTAGCCTATGAGATGATGATAACACCAACTTACAGTTTTTCAAAACATATTCATATTCATTTCCTTGGCTGAGCCTGACAAATTTTCGTCAGTTTTGGATGAGACAGAGTTTAATAATGGGGGAAAGCTTTTCTAATTCTCATTTGAAAAATGAAAAATCTGACGTTCAAAGACATTGAAGGCACAGACAGTAAGGGAAATCTACATTTTTGGTCTTTGTACTATAGCACCCTCTCCATTATAGCTCTATTCATATCAAATCCAAAGAAATATGATAGACAATCTTCAAAACTAAGTCAAACTGTACATTAAAAGAGGCACAAGTTAGGAATTAGTAAGAAGGCTAATGTTATAGTGTGTACTTATAAAATGTACTAGTAATATTTGGGATCATAAGTACCCATTAAAGTATATAAGGACTATTCAGAACTGTAACTTGCCTCTAACACAGTGATGGGTGGGGAAAATATTTCCTGAAAAATAATTGAAAATGAAGGCAGAGGGAGAGATTAAGTATGGGAGGAGGGTAAAGAAACTAGTGGTAAAGGGCAGCAGGTTTGTGAAGTCCTATGTACTTTTTGCCATTATCTACTTCTTATTTGAAATGTTTTTCAGGTGGGAGGAAGGGAGTACAGCAAGAGCCACGATTTCTTGAATGACCAGGCTGGGCTTAGGGGGAACACCTACTCCAAGGTAACTGATATATCTACCGATATATAGTCTATATATCTAGATATAGATATAGTCTCCAAGGTAAGAGAACACAAACACATGGGTATGTATGTGTGTGTTTATACATATACATACATATGTAAATAAATAGGAAAGCTGTGGATTCATTAGATACTTTATTTGGGAAAAGCTCAAGTCTTTCTAGTCTATTTACTTGTATTAGTATTAGAGAGGGATATAAATTATTTAAATGGTTTCATGGTATAAGGGGTAGTTAGGTGGTACAGTGGATAGAGAGCTGGATCTGAAGTTAAGATCAAGAGTTCAAATCTAGCCTCAGTCACTTACTAGCTGTGTGACACTGGGCAAGACATGTGACTGACTGTTTCCTCATCTCTAAAATGAGTTGGAGAAAGAAATGACGAATCACTCCAGTATTCCTCCTTAGAAAATCCCTCAATGGGGTCACAAAGAGTCAGATGCTACTGAAAAACAAATGAAATTGTAAGTAGGCTGGATTTTGTATTGTATTACCAAAAAAAAAAAAAAAAAAAGAATTAACAAAAAGTTTTACTGCTTTGCTCATCTCTTTTCTCCTTGTTGGAAGTCCAGAAATTATTTCCAAACAGTCACTGATTATCTCCATCTTTTAAGTCTCAGTTCCTTCTCCATAAAACCTTCACAACTCACTTCAGGTCAAAGTGATATTATTCCAAGTGACAATAAAATCCACATAAACTCCTATAATAATTTACGATTTACAAAGCAATTTATTTACATTAATATTAGTTTAGGTTTTTCTCTTCTCCAAAGCTATAAAGCACTTAGTAAGAAGCAAGCTTCTTGTCCAGCAATTAATTATATATTTTGTAGCATTTCTTATGTTTTTGTACTTATAATAGTTAGTGACTTTACTGACTGCCTTAATTTGCTCAAGCTCCCCTACCATCCAGAAGAAGCCTAACTGACCTGGAAATCAGAGTCAGTCAAGCAGGAGACAAACTGAGCATTCCTTAAACTAGGCATATCAAAAACTCCTTGCAGGATTCCCTTGCTAAACCCTGAACTCCCCCTGCTATGCTACAGAACCCATTCAGACTGATTCATGTGGACCCCAGTTCAATGGCCAACCCTGATAAAACTACTTTGTGATTGCCACCCACCACATACACTTGTGATTTTTATCTTTATAACCCCTGCAGCAGCCTAAGCCCACTCCAGTTCTAACAGTGTTCCCATGCATGCATGTCTTTCAGTCTGCTTAGAGGGAATAAAAACCCATTCTTTTTGTCTTTTATGAACTGAATTCTGGAAAAAGGTTGACAAACTTTACAAGCAATTATGCCTCAACTTCTCAATTCACATATTCTATCTTCTCTATTGTTTTGCAAATAATAGGCATCATGTTTGTTAATCCATTGTAGATATTCAATATAGTGTAGATGGTTCTTTAATAGTTTATGTTATTTTGGGAAATAGTGATTCGTTCTATTCAAGAGAAATTAGGGAATTTTAATCTATCAATAGCAATTGCTACTGTAAAACCAGAGAGAGAAACTAACTATAATCTGTGCTTCCATTTCCTCACCTATAAAAAATACAATCGTAATTACCTTTAACTGTTCTATAAAAAGAAAAATTACATGTAGAAAAGAATTTTGAAACAACTAAAAAAACCAAACAAAAACAAGGTGGGAGAGAATATGGGGTCAACAGGATTCAAAAGCCATTACAACTTCATTCTCAATATTTCTCTGGATAAGAGTTGTACAATGGAAAACATACCATGTTAGACAAAATATTGTCTATTTTAAGTACAGATGTTCTATACAATTCCATAGTTTGGTAACAGATAAGGGATTAAAACATGCTAACTGTAATCACACCCAATTTTCTACTTACCAATAGTTTATCAGGTTTGCAAAATAATATTAATGTTTTCTATATATAAAAAAAAATAATCTCACAATTACCGTATATACTCGAGTATAAGCCGACCCGAATATAAGCCGAGGCCCCTAATTTTAACCCAAAAATCTGAGAAAACTTTTTTATCAGTAGGTTTAGGTAGCACACCGGTGCCCACAGAGGAGGAGAGCGGGTGCCGGTATACATATGTAGAGCGTTAGTATACAGTCCGGTTACTGACTGATACTACAGGAACAGCCGCATCACTGTAGCAACAGCCGGCCCTGTAGTATCACAGTCCGCACTCGCGCAGTATACTACACAGCAGGGGGGCATTCAAAGGGATATTTACACGTTTTATCTAGTGACTCGAGTATAAGCCGAGGAGGGGATTTTCTGCCCAAAAATTGGGCAGAAAAACTCAGCTTATACTCGAGTATATACGGTAACAATAATGATGAGAAAGCAATGTTTTGAAATACCTTGAGGATCATTATTCTTATAAATCTCATAACAGGCTTGTAGGAAACAGATATCTTTCAAATTTTCTTTTGTTTTCTTATCAACAAAGCTTTTAAAATTCAGCTCACTCAAAGCAATGCAAAATCAGATGCAAAGAGTGATTTACCTAACAACTCAAGCTTTTATAAGAACTGATTTGAAGGACAATACATAGTACAAGGAGTTGGACTGTGATTGTACATCAGAAGAATATAAAACATGAAACAGCTGCTTGTTTCCTTGAAATAAATATTTGTACTTTTAATAATCAATTGTAAGCATAATCAATCCTTTTAAGACTATTTTAGCTGAAATGATCTTTAATGGCATTACTTGAAAGAATAGAAGGCAAAAAAAAAAGCAAAGAACAAAGAAAAAATAGTCTATTAAAATCAGTATAGTTGAATCTACTCACAGAAATGTTTTGGGGATACACAATAGAGAAACATGTTTTTCTATAACTTGCTAATGGAGAGCAAAGTCTGAAGGAAGATAAGAAATTTATAAATCTGATCTACCATCCATTACTGGTAAACTGAATTTTATTGCATAACTACATAATGATTTAAGAGTATGTTCCAAATTATTCTATTAGCTCCAGAACTGAGGATTAACTGCTTACACTCTGGATGTCATCACAAAATTGCTATAGAGTTCAAAAACACATTTTTTTCATGTGGAGTCAAATTTACGTCTCCTCTTGAGAAGCAAAATGGTTAGCTAGCTTTTCTTATTCAGAGTTTGCCTTCTTTCAGCTAGGGAAAAATGCTAATAAT
Organism: Antechinus flavipes; assembly: GCF_016432865.1. Taxonomy (NCBI): domain Eukaryota; kingdom Metazoa; phylum Chordata; class Mammalia; order Dasyuromorphia; family Dasyuridae; genus Antechinus; species Antechinus flavipes. The sequence continues at coordinate 503,818,066 of NC_067400.1, read as the reverse complement.
TTTCAGATGGGAAGAAATGAACAATGGCATCTCAAGGGTGACATTTTGAAGAAAAAGAAATAAATATTTAACATGTATTGGACTACCTGCCAGCTAGGGATGGGGATGGAGAGAAAGAGAGGAAAATTTGGAACAAAAAGTTTTGCAAGTTGAAAAATTACCTATGCATATGTTTTATAAATAAAAAGCTTTAATTAAAAAAAAATTTAAAAAGAATGTGAGAAAGGAAGAGGATCATAGTAAAAAACAATGATGAAAGATCCAGGCAGAATAAAGATGGTAGAGTGACATTCTGCAATTTTGCCCAATTCACCCAACATTTCTCCTTAACAATCACCTAGAAAACAAATAAGAACAATTTCTGCTTAGGAAAATCAAGAAAAAGTCACCATGAGTCATTTTTCTAGCCCAGAGTCACTTAGGAAGTTAGAGATAACTGCAGATACAAGAGCAGAAGCTGCTCAAATCTAACAGTACCCCTATTGCAGTATTTCTTTGCCTGTGAATAGAGATTCTGTGAGAAAGCATAACAATAACATTTATTCTTTCTTTGCTACAAAATATGAAATTATACACCTATCAAAATACTTTTTTGGCATATCCCTAATCAATTTTTTATCCTTATTTCAGAATTTCCCAGATTCTTTCTTTACAGGTGGACATCAGTGAGCATTTCAGCATCCAGAGATGGTAAAAAAAAGTTAAGATTAAACATTACAGTAGAAAGCAGGGATCCTTGAACCAGTGCTGGGAAAAGGAATGAGCTCCAGCAGATGGGTCTGTCACTGATCACTCAATTCTGGGTCTGACTTCTAGGGTGAAGAGGACTAGTTTGGGTAAAAAGAGACCTGACTTGTATATAGAACAAGAAACAAGTTCCAGGAACAACTGTTCAAAACATAAGAAATGATAAAATAAAATATACTTAATAATCACTGCACTACTTGAAAGGCATACTTTTTTTTAAATAGCAGTCCAATGATTATTAAGTTTTTTCTCCTCAATCTTTTTTCTAGATTAGTTTTTCCCATTTCACATTTTTTTCTTCTATGTTTTTTAAGTCTTTTGACTTTATTTTATTATTTATGATATAACACACAGACTGGGAAGACTACATCAGAATGCAGGATTGACCAATTCAATATTAGACAAATTTCAAGCATAAATGACCATATCAATTACAAAGATAATTATATAATCATTTCAATAGATACAGAAAAAAGTTTTGACAAAATATAACACACATTCCTGTTAAAAAAAAAAAAAAAACCCTAGAAAGCACAGGAATAAACAGAACTTTCTTTAAAATAGTAAGTAATAAACACAAAACCTTAATTAAAATTATAGGGGGAAAAAAGGGTATAAGGCAGAAAGGGAAAGGCAAAGTGAAGTGACTAAGAGCATATACACCTGGTTCCTGGGTTCTAAGTTTCTCAACATGGACACCATTCACACGCTCTCTTTTATTTCCGCTGCAACTAATCCGTTATGGATTCACTGATAATAATTACAGTAGCTATCTAAACTTTCAGTTTCTTGTCATTCCTACCTCCAATCCATATGGCTGGCTATAACTTTCTGATGCACAAAATTGATCACATCACTCCTCTGCATAAGGCCTAAAAAATAAAATCTAAATTATTTTGTCCAACACTCATGACTATTTGTAATCTGGTATCATTTTACTCTTTTCCACCTTATCTATCAATCTCTATATTTCACCAGAGCATATCACTTCTCTAATCTATAAAAATAGGGATCTGGCCTATATGACTTTAAGGATTCTTTCAACTATGATTGCAGGACTATTTTTCAATAGTCCATAATTTGTCTCCATATTTTTATTCATGTTGCCTGCTATTCCCCATTTCAATCTAATGAAATATTACCTATTCTTTAAGTTCCAATTCAAATCCAATCTGCTACTGATTCATCTTTGTTGATAAAGATATCTCCAATCCTGCAAGGTGGTATAGCAGTGTTTGCGCCTCTCTCTTAGGTTTATACTCCATTATACATTATGACTTAGTATGGGTCTCATATTCTTTTACTAAATTAGAATTACCAAAAAGACAGGGGTTTGATGCTATTATTTAATTTTTATGTCATTCCCCCTAGCACTATACAGTATATTTTATAAATTCTGAGTTGATTTTTAGAGAAAGAGATGGTGGATAAAGAGAGAGAAGAAAGACAGAAAAATTAACTAGCTTATCATAGTTCAGTTTCTTTGTAGAAAATTATTTTTTATTTGCCCTTTCCTCCTCCTTTTTCACTACTAACATTATAATCACTTCATGCCTAAATTACTGTTATACTTTCTTGTTTAGTGTCCTTCCTACTTTAATTTCTTCCCAATCCAATAAAATCTGATGATGACTATCATAAAATTATAGAGTTAAAGCCAAAAGAGACCCTGGGAGTTATCTTATTCAACTCTTCATGGATTAAATGAACTGAGGCCCAGAAAGGGTAAGTCATGAAAGACAGTATTATATAGGGACTAGTACTGGATTTGGTGTCAGGCAACTTGGAATGACAAACTACTTCTCTTACTTAGCAGCTGTATAATGTTCAGAAAGTTACTTAACTTTTTTTTTTTTTTTTAAATTCTTATCTATATAACATTAGGGAGTTAAACTAGATGACCTTCTAAGGTCTCTTCTTACTTTAATTTATGATTCCATCATGAATTCACTTGCTCAAGGCCAAAACAAAGGTAGAGCTCAGAATTAAACCCAGATCCTATGACACAAAATTTATTATTGTTTCCACTGCCTAGCTACTATTATATTTTTCTTTGCAAAAAAGTACTCTACGTCACTTTCTTGTCAAGAATACAAAATGGCTCTCTTCAACTCATCAATATAAATTCATCAATCTTAAATTCCTGTTCTGTGAACAATAGGCCTAATTGAAATAAGCATAAGTAGAGAAATATATATGTGAGACTGAGCTTACATAACACATAAACTCAGTAAGAACTAGATCTAGCATGAAGGCAGCCGAGAATTAAGGTGCTTGAATAGGATATTCTCTTCTGTCTTCTGAGAGAGTTAATCTTTAGAGCAAGGCTTGCTTTCTTTTTTATGTTGCTTTTGCTTAGATACCAAGATGTTTTTCCTCAGGCCTTCTTAGGTTTTTCTAAGTTTGTGGGTAACCTATCATCTAACCCAGGTAGAACAGATTAAAATAGGAGTCTAGAAAAAAGTAACTTCTATCCATTTTCTTTTTGTATATCATTCATTGTATTATAGGGAAATTTTCTCCTAAAGAGAAGTTATTGGGTAAACTGGCTATTTAAATTAAGCTAAAATTTCTACAACGTGATAGGTATTAACTTGTATATTCAATATACATTTCTTTGATTCTGGAGAAATATGTAAGAAATTTATTGGGGCCAATTTAGCAAGACAGCATGATATAAATGAAAGAACACAGGAAATTTAAGTTGGAATCTCATCTGCCAAAATATAAATATGTAACCTTGGCCAAGTAACTTCATTGCAACAATGTAAAAATAAGGATAACGCCTATTTATAGAATTCCTTATGAGTAACAAAATATTGTCTTTATAGCAATTCTGTTGGGTAAATAATATAACACTATTACCTCTGTTTTATATGAGGAAATTGGAATTTAGGAAATTAATTGGTCCATGATCACAATCTAGATTATTTAAGAGCGGAAATTTGAAGGAAGATTACTTTCCAGTCCCAAAATCCTTCTATGACATTACTCTACCTTTTATAATTTGCATTTATACAGTATTTTATGGTTTACAAAGTGTTTTCCTTGATACAACCCAGTGAGCTAGGAGATCCATATTTGGGCAAGTATTTGGGCCAGTCATCCTAACATGAATGCCTTAAAAAACTATTACCTTAAAAGTCCTTTTAGTTTGTAAACTTCTTTTGAATAAAAACATTTGTTTCAGTTAAAAATCCTAGTCTAAGGGTACATAATCAAAACTGCCAAAGTCCTAGTCTACATTTGGCTGGGAAGGTAAGTGATGTGTAAGATTTTATGATCTTCTAAATATCATATGGTAAATCAGAGGTAGGCCCAATGCCAGCACTGTCTTATTTCAGGTTCAGTGTTGGAATGAAATGAGACATTCCAAAATCATTGACAAAAAAAAAAAAAAAAAAAAAAAAAAAAAGGAATTTTGCTTTCTTTAACTTGACAAAGAAAGGCTATATAACAAGGATACATTGGCACTTGGTTTCTCTGGCCTTGCCTACTACATATGGAAATACGTCTGGTCAATAAGGGAGACTATAGTGACTCATTGTCTTCAAAAATTCACCAAGTTGGAGGGGAATTTTTTGTATCATTAAGTGATCATTTGCCATCAAGACTTGGGGCCGATTTGGATACTTTTTGGGAAAACTAAGTTCTACTATGTGAAAATAGGAATTTCTGATCCTATCATAGCAGGAACAATTTCTTTCCCAACATAAAACTATATTTTTGGAGCAGAAGGTTATAGTCCTAAGAGGAATATACTACAACATATGAATGGAGTCTCTTGCTATGCTCTAAAATTGTGAGTTAAGAGATTAGTTTTATATATTAGGATTACATGGTTGACAATATTTATTAAATGTCTGTTTATAGAATGTTGTGCTAGCTGTTGAGGAAGGAAAGACAAAGTAAAAGACAGTCTGTCTTTAGGGAATTCACAGTCTAGTATGGTGATAGGCCATCAAGATAAACTGCTACAACAGATGCTATTTAATACCTTTCCACAATCTTTTAAAATTTTCATTTGACCTGCCATACCAATTTTACTGATTCTCTTTATACTTTTTTACTGCCAATTTATGGAAAGAAAGCTATTTACATTTCTTATTATGTATTTTTCAACCTCTTGTAATTTGGCAATCCCAACAATCTATTGAGACTGGTTTGCCTAAAGTTACTAATCGCTTATTAACTGCTAAATCTAATAATTAGCAAATGTTTAGCTTTTGAATGTACTTGACTTACCATTCCCCCTCTCCTCTCTTACTTTCTCTGAGACTGCTCTCTTCTGGTTAGACCATTCTTTCTTATTTCTTTTGTTAAAGTATCACCCACCTTTTGCACTTTAAATGTTAAATTGTAGATGTGTCCCAAGGTTCTTAGATCCTCTTCCATTTTCTTTTTAAACTCTCCAAGGAGTCAATAGTTCCTCTGAGACCAATTATGATTGAGGTAGCTATGTGGCACAGCAAACACAACACTGGAGCCAGGGTCACTAATAGCTGAGTTTAAACTATCCACAAATATTCACTAATTATGTTACCCTGGACAAGTCTCTTCCTCTTTGACTTTGTTTTCTCAACTGTAAATGGGGATCATAATAGTAACAACATTTAGTTATTATATCCTATCCTGTCCCCTAATCTCCTACCTCCCAGGTCAGGAGAAATTGAGCTCTTTAAGGAAAGAAAAATGGTTTCATTTCCTTTTCTGTAACCCAAACACTTAGGATGGTGCCTCAAACATGGAAGAACCTTACTAAACATTTGCTAGGATGAAATAAAAACAAAGTGATAAGTGAAGTTGGGTGGTAAGGCCATTACCAAATGGTAGAGACCAGGGAAGGCTTCTTAGACGTATGAATACGTAATTACTCAGATTTACCAGTATACATAGTTAACCATGCCGACAAGCCAATGTTCTCTTCTGACTTGTTCTATTTAATACTGGAAGAATATATTAGCCAAACACTGTGATGTTGTGGAATAAACAATATCTCTAAGGTCAAAGGAGGTGGCTTTAAATCTCCTCTCTGCTTTCTACTTCCTGTGTTACCTTAGGCAAATCCTTTAATTCCTGGAATCTCAATCTCCTTACTTAAAAATGAGGGGATCAAATCAACAGATTGTCTCTGATGTCCTTTCAAATTAAACCTCTATGGTCCTACTTTAATGAAAAATCTCAATTTTTCAAAGTTTCATAAATGTTTCCAGTGTGTAAAAGTTTCCCACTACTGATTCTAGATGATTTGCACTTTAAGAGAGCTGCCACCAGATAGACTCTTTTATTTAAAGAGTCTTCGAGCGTGTAACTCCTGATCTCAATTCTCTTATTAGTGTACAGCAAAAGATACTGATACCCCCTAGAAAGCATTTTCAAGTAATTGAATCCTTCTGATGCCCCAAGATATCCACCACAAAAGAGAGTTCTGTTAATTGAGATTTCTACCCTAACCACCCACCCTCACCCTCCAAAAAGAAAAACAAAACAAAACAAAACAAAACAAAAAAAAAAAAAAAAGTCATATAGACACCAAAATAAGAACTGAAAAATTATGCCAGAAGATTTTGCATACTTGGGTATGTACAGTTCAAAAACTGACAAATGAACTCAATTAGGGACCTAAAGGGAGGTCAAATGGATAAAGTAGTGTTCTTTCTACCAGTTTCTAGCTCCATTTCAGAAAAGAGTAACAACTGCCTCCACACACAACACACACACACAAAGGATGGAAAAGTGGATAAACTTTCTGCACAATAGCAATAACATGAAGCATTCACACTTGAATTCATACTCAATTTTTGACATGTAATCTAGAGGTAAATTAATTTTGTTTAAAGTGGCATTTCATTCTATGTCTTCAAAATTGCTTAATAGAGCTTAGCTGGCCTCTCTGTCAAAAAATAAATATGATCCAGTCAATATCTTTACCTCAAACCCTTACTTTAAGTAATGAACTTCTTTACGCACTCTCTCAAAGACAATATTAGGGTTTTAATAAGCTCCACCTCCCCTAAGCAAAAAATTATTCTTGATAGTCCTACCAAGCCAAAATATATTGTTTGTTTTTAGAATTTTATTTTCCAAAAGCTCTTTGAATAAAGAGAGATCTTTAAAATTTTGAACTCTACTTTAACATAATTTTTAGGGAGCTATCAGACATAAATGATGGCAAAAATATGAGGCAATAAAACAAATGAGTATTTTTGACAGTTCCTTTAGCCAGAGAAGTACTATTCTGAATTGTGTGGAATTCTTCCTGTAATCAGGAACAAGATGAGCCTAAATGTAAAATTAGAGAGGGGGACCGGTACTAAAAGATTATCTAACTTACCTAAGAAATTGAACCTGTGTTAAGAAATTGTCATCCCTAGATCCCCTTCAATCTCCTGTCTTTTCCAAATATATTTATCCATGCCAACAATCTAAATATGTACTTCCAAAGTTTTCTATAAAAAATGGCTCCCTTGAAAAAATTTGGAACACAAGTTTTACAAGGGTGAATGTTGAAAATTATCTTTGCATATATTTTGAAAATAAAAAGCAATCATCAAAAATAAATAAAATAAAAATAAGTGAAAAAATAAAAAAATTGTTCTCTCCTGAGAATTAAAGAAAAGGGGATAGCTAGATGGTTCAATGATCAGGAGGACCTGAGTTCAAATCTGGTCTCAGACACTTAACACTTCCTAGATGTGTGACCCTGGGCAAGTCACTTAACCCCAATTGCCTTGGGGGGAGGGGGGAATTAAAGAAAATAAAGTCAGCCAAAGCCACGACTTCTTAAATTTAATAATTAAGTTACTGTCTCATTTTATATTACTGGCTTTTGTATTGAAAAAAATAAGCAAAAATACTTTAACATCTCTCTCCCTCTGTCTCTCCTTCCTTCCCTCCCTCCCTTACACACACACACACACACAACACACACACACACACACACACACACACCTGTTAATCGTCTACATAGTTATTTATGTTTTTTAAGCACTGCCAATATTGGCTAAACATCATATCCTACTGCAGAAAAACAGTGGAACTGATGTTTTCTATTCTTTGATGGTAAATGCACAATAGGATCACTTATTGAAAGGTATGATCAGAGACATCTGATATTTGTTTTTGTTTTTTGTTTTTTGTTTTTTTCCCCATCAATTTAAAAAATCTTTTTCACAGAATCAAACAAAAATAATTATGACGGGGGAATTCAGGCATATATTTAAAACCAAACTCTTTCCAAATGAAGTGAAATATAAATCAGAAGCATGCATTATTTTATTTAACATTCAAACAACACTAAATGGATAAAACACATACAGAATAATTCATTCAGGCTAGGCACTATATATAATCCCATAGTCTTATGTAACTACCAATGAAACAGCCAATTAAAATGCCTAAACAAAGGATATGGATAAAGCAAACAAGCTATTCGAGTGCAGTATTATAATAAATTAAAAAAAAAAAAAAAAAACCAGGAAAAGGACAAAAAGGAGAATTGAAGTAGCAACAAATTTGTCACTGGCTCCACATGAAAGAGACCCGAGTTAGAGAGACATTTGAAAGCAGCATTCAGATAAGTGTTAAAGCTTAACTAAAGCAGCAAGAGATTAGAATATTTAAATCTAATATTCTCACTTTATAAAAGAGAAAACTGACACTCAAAAGGTTATGATTTTTGCTATTACAGGCAGAATAAGGACTAGAACCCAGTCTCCTGATTCTCACAGTTCTTTCTATAACAGCATCTTTCTACAACAAGGAAATGTTTTCTTGGTATTCCACATATGTAGCCGAAAGGCAGAACATATTTTCATATGAAGACAATGGGAAGCTACATTAAAAGAAACATGGGTTAACTACATTAAGTTCATATAGTTTTCTGGGGCACAGTAGGGAAAGTATTTCTTTTTTTTAACACAGAATCAAATGAAATAACATGTAAGGTGCTTTGCAAATCTTAACAAGGTATATAAATGATAGAGATTGTTGTTTTTGTTACAGGAATACTTGATGTAAATTTCAGAGAAAAACAATCCTAAAGAAAAGGTATTGCTTATACTCTTATAAATTCCTATTTTGGGGGAAAATTCTTTCAGCTTTATTGCAACATTTATTTGCTCCAATATCACTGTTCTACTTTGGGGGTAGCAAATAGCACAAAAGTGACAATGCATAACAATTCAGAGGGTATTATAATTCTGCTAGATAATAATTTCAGAAGCATTATGGTGAAAATACTTTTCAAAATTCTCAAAATGAATTTACTTTCTCTACTGTTCTCTACTTTTACAAATCTTAGAATTTACATATGAAATTTTCCTTCTTTTATATATATCAGATTACTTTCTAAAAGCACTGGGAAAGGGATTTCTTGAAGGCCTGCCACTTAGTATATTTATGTCAGATTTCTTCTAGTAGGGATATGTATAACTATGTCTATAAATATATTTTTGTCACAAATTAATAGTTCACCTATTATGTTTAACAAAAACAAGACAAGTAATTGGGGATGACTTTTCCAAAGAAGTACTATTTAGCCTTATTTTCTAGAAACAAAGGAACAAAAAATTTTCCCAGTGGCAAGAAGATGTACACAGTCTCTTTACTCATTAAAGTTGTCCATGAAAATATGATATTTCAATAACTTTCAAAGACAACAAGAGATTTTATGCCTTCTGACAGAATTCAAGAGAAGGAGTTGAAAGCTACTCTAGCAAGTTCAAAAAAATACATCAGTATCAAGGACAGGTTGCTCCAAAATTACTGGTTCACCACTAAATTAAAGATCCTTTTATTTGGAAGGAAAAGAAAATACAAGTATATATTAAGAAATAATTACACAATACTATTATCTAAAATTATCATTGCTGGGAACACTTTACACTCCTTTCAAATAAAGACATTTAGGACTTTGTTCATTTTTATTACTCCTGTACTCTTAGTCATTTTCTTGCTAACAGTGATATTTTCCATGTTTTGTGCCAAACCACTCAGAGAAAATGTGGCCTATATTCTGATCAATAACATATATCCTGAAATTATATACTCAAAAACAGAATTTCCCAGAATTTTCAAATACAAAATAAATGTCACATGCAAGTCATTGCACACTCCACAAAACTGTTAGTATAGGTTGTAAGCTACACTGCTGATTATTTTCTAACCTAATATTAGATGCATAAATTGGCTCTGCTTTGCACAAATTCATACAAAATCTTCCCATGTTTCTTCGGAGTTCTTCATATTTGCTATTTCTGATTGTACATTAATGTGTCTTTCTGTCCGTGTGCCACAGTTCATTCACTATTCCTCAATTTTTACTTATGTAATTTGTTTCTAGCATTTCCCTGTCACAAAAAGTATTGGTAAGAATATTTTGGTATAGTAACTTTCTGTTACTGATTTCCCTAGGGTTTTGTATACTAATGGAATGGCTAGACAAGTGGATATAAATTGTTTAATATCAACTCTTGAATAATTCCAACATTTTTTTCCCAGGAAGTTAGGCCAAATCATAACTCCATAAGTAGTGAATTAGAATGGCTATTTTCCAACAATTCTGAAGACAATGACTTTTTTCATCATCTGTCAATTTGACGAGTATGAAATATCTCACAGTTGTTTTAATTTGCACTTATTATTAATGATTTTGAAAACTTTTCATATAACAACTCTTTAATTCAAAGGTGTCTTTCCTCTGAGCTTTCTGTTTTAAAGAGAGAACTGGAAATAAGCAAATTTTCCATGTTCCAATCTTCACCGTATGTAATTAATTAATGTTAAACCCTTTAAAGCCCTCAACTTTATAATCTAGATAAATTCATAATGCTTTCATTATTTCTAACTTTAATCTTTTAGTATGCCTCTTTACTACTTCCCAGTGACCTTAAAAATAGCATCAATGTGTGTTAGAATAGTTCCCATAATCCTCAGATATAGAAGTGCCACAGAATATTGGAGCTAAACAGACCTTCAAGGATCCCATAGTCTAGTTCCCTCATTTTAAACATGGACAAAACTAGGTACTAGGTGGGTAAAATTACCTTCTCAGAGCCACAGCCTAGTTGAGAAATAAGAGTACCTTTTTTCACTCTTACAGTTGTTATAAAGAAAATGCAAGCTATTAAAAAAAAAAAAGTGAGTTTTTGGCTCAGCACAATGAGATGAAAAAAAATGGGAAGAGACATTTGGGGACGCTTATCTCAGCTTCTAGTATCATTTACTGCCATCCTATAAAAATAATTACTTAGTAGGCACACTGACAGCATTTCTGGATGAGACAAAAAGTAGTCATGGGGAGCTACAAAAAATGAAGAACTTAATTCTCATAATGGATATTGGCTGACTATATCAAGAACTCATTCCAGAATAGATTCTAAGAAAGAACAACACATAAAAGAGTATGTGACTTCTCAAAATAATAAATTAGATGACAATTTATGTGCAAAGAGCAAATGGCATACGATGTAATCCATTATCATAGGAGTAACTATCTATGTTCAAGCTTGAAGTCCTCTCACCTAAACAAAAGCCAAAGAGCTAACTAGTCAAATGCTGCAGAAAAGTCAAAAAGGAAAAAGACCAAAAAAAGGCATCAAATTTAGCAATTACAAGATGGTTGGCAACTTTGGATAGAACAGATTCAATTGAGTGGTAGGAACAAAAGTGAGACTGTAAGATTAAGAAGTGAGGGGGAAGTGAGAGAAGAGGTAAGAAAAATGAGGGAGCAGTGAAGAAAAAGCTCTAAGTAGCTTTTTTCCCCAGGCCTTTGGCTGAAGAGAAATATAGGATAATAGGCAGAGAGAATGGTAGGGTCAAGTGGTGTTTTTTTTTAATAAAAGAAAAATCTGTGTGCGTTTGTAGCAAATTTTACTAATTATGAGTTCTTAAATAAATCCTTAAAATATTTATGAACTTCAGTTTTCTCATCCATACACTCAGGGGGTAGCATTTTATAATACCTACAATATAGTCTTTCAGCTGTAAATCCTACAATCATCTATTCATTTTTTCCATCAACAGGTGTGCTTGGTTTTGACTCCAAAACATCATGCCCCTGTGCTATGTACACTTGGGTGCCCTTTCTCCCTTGTTTTAGCTTCTTATTATGTCTTATCTTCCATTAGATAGTAAGCTCATCAAGAATACAGACTGTCTTATTTGTATCCTAAGAGTTTAGAATAGAAACTGTCTTTTTTATTTGTATTGCAAGTGCTAACCATAGTGTCTAGCACTTTTTAAAAATTTTACAGATTGATGAAGAGTTTAATAATTGAGTTTAATTCAGCCTATTGGCTGAATGACAGCCTTTTAAACAATAATTAGTTATTCACCATTAGGAATGTTTTTAGGGCTAAGTGCATACAATAGTTTTCAACAATTTAAAAGAATGCATTCTGAAAAAGTCAAAATGTCAAAAGAATCTTAGCTGTGAATTGATGCACACTTGTAAGTACATCTGCTAGGAACAAAAACTTCCTGATATGTCCAATTTCAAGTAATGGGTTCCTAAAGTTTAAATACCAGCATTTTCAGATTTGGAGATGAAAGGGAGAAAAATACTTTCTCATCTCAGTAACACTTCAAGAGAATATGAATGATGAAAAATACCATAGCCACAGAGCATATTGGGCATTTTTACATTGCTGCCTAACTGAATATTGGGATTTTACAATAAAACCAAGAATCTTAATCTAAAACACAGGGAATCAGGAATTTAAGATTAAAAAAAAGGGGAGGGAGGGGGACTTATACCCTGCTGAGTCATTTTTCTCCTATGCCACAAAGTCTTAATAAATGGTTTTCTTTTCTTTTCATTTTTTTGGGAGGTGGGGGGAGGAAGGGTTATTTCTTTCTTCTTCTCTAATGTCAAATAAGCAATTCTTATTTGATATTGAGATGGTAGAATCAGAATTTGAACATATGTCCACTGAACTAGGGGGTCAATATTCTCCATTTTTCACTGTTGCTCCTATAATAACTAACTATAACAATCCCTACACTGCCTTCAACTTTATTGCTCTGAGCTGGATAATTAAATACCTGTTGAAAAGTGAATAAATACGTCACTTTTCAACAGGTATTCACTTATAGACATAATACTGGGTTCATGATATGAAAAAAAATTGTGTGAGTATGCACGCACACACATATAAAACATGTATATATGACACATCTAGAGATATAGGAAGGCACACATATATGCATGTGATTAAAGTATGCATGTATGCATGCATATATGTGTGTTTCTACATGTGTAACACATAAACATATTCATGCTTAATTATAGCCTTCTTTAGAGGATGGGGAGGAAGTAAAAAGTTCTTAGCAGAGAGCAACCAACAAAGCAAAGAAAAGATGAATAGCTCTGATCACAACGTGTAGTATTTATTATATAGGCTTTGGAAATTTTTATTGTTTCATAGTTTGAATCCTCTCATGTTCTGGTATCTGGCAATGTATTTTCTTTTCCTTTTTTTCTATTTCATATTTAAGTTTTAAGTTTTTTTAAAAAAAAGAAAATTATTTGTGATAATGAGTGCTTTCAAAATGGATATGGGGATCTATGTAATGTAAACACAAAATATACCTTTTTGAAAGATGAAAATAAGAATAACTGTTTAAAATGCACATATTATATTAAAATTCACCACTGCTATTAAATGATTAAGGGGATAGTTGAAAAAAACTATAGTTTCATATTTTAAAATTTAACCATCTAACGTTATATAAGGGAAATTGTGAATTCAGAGTGATCAGTCCTGCATTTTGTTACCAGGATTGACTTTCAACATTATAAACAGATGATGTATTTTTGGAAATGTATCAATTCCCTCAAAAATGTAAATATCAAACTTAAATAGGAAAAAAAATAGTTAAGAGTTGGCAATCATTGTTTTAAGGTTTGCAAAGCAGATTATAAACACTGTCTCAGATGATCTTTATAATATCCCTGTAAAGGAGGTATCATCATATTTCTAATTTATGAATATGTTAAATGATGCTTGAAGGTCTGTGGATTATGTACCAACAGAAAGTTTAGTAGAGATCTAAGTAGGGATATGAACCCAATTCTCCCCAAATCCTAGTCCAAAAATGTAGCATTATGCAATACTATGTCATATTATAGTAACTTAAATGATCCACTATCAGAAAGGAAAATTAAAGCAAGCTGTAAATAAATACCCATAGAAAAGAAAACTGAGATCACACAGATCTAGAAGTGAATTCTATAAAACATTTAAATAGCAAGTAATAATCCTTTAAAAATCATTAGCAAAAAGAGGTCACTCTATGAAATCCCTATTATGAGACAAAGCGTATTGCTGACTTTCCAGACCAGAGAAAATTAAACCAGAAAAAGAATTATAAAAACGAATATTGGTGCAAAAATGTCACCTACAACACTAGTACAAAGTTATAGGTATAAAATGCAACAAAACATAAATTACTAAGACAACAAAAATGCATGGCTAAATCAATAACCACATTGAACATCTTTGATAAAATATGTCTTTTATAAAAGTTAAGCAAAAATTTTTGTGAAAATAAAATTATTTTAATTAACATGGTGAATAATATACATCTTAAAAAAACAAAAGCATTATTTACCTTAACAGAAACATTGGGATCTTTTCTAGCACAACTAAAGGAAAGATTAGTTATTATTACCATTATTATTTGCAGTGCACTCAGAAAAGCAACTATAACAATAAGGCAAGAAATTAAGAGAATAAGTACTTACTTACAGAAGGTAAAACATCTTTTTTGTAAATCATAACTTAAAAAAATAAGAGAGAATCAACAAAAAAACTAAGAAAAAAATTTAATACTAACAGATGTAAGATGAAATGGCAATTATTAAAACATTCTAGTAATTGATAAAACCAATAAAAAAAAAAGTTGATCAATGAAATACATTAGATAAATGAATAAGTAAACTTGTTAATTTTAGATAATCCCAAGAATATAAAATATTTGGGCAAGAATTGTACTAAAGAATTTGAGAAAACAACATAGTAGTTTGGTAGTAAATAATTTGAGAGCAGAATCTTATAAAGTAATCCAAAATAAATTCCAAATGATTAAAGAAAATGTTAAATGTTAAAGAAAAAAGAAAAGTCACGCAACTAAAAAATTGAAGAATGGACTGGTATACCTTAAACTATCTTAAGGATATATTTATAAGTAGATAGTAAACCTGTAAAAATGTATGTAAAAATAACTTTTGCACAAATAAAATAAAAGCAACTCAAAGAAGATTATGAGAAAACTACTGGTTAAATTAAATTTACTGTATATACTGTATATGCGTGTGTGTGTGTGTGTGTGTGTGTGTGTGTGTTGTATTGGTTCCTCTAAAGGAGACTGTCTTTTAGGTTAGCTTTTTTTGGTATTTCCAATGCTTACCACAATGCAAGTCACATAGTAGATGATTAATAAATGCTTATTTACTGAAGTTTTTATCTTGGTAGCAGATATAGTTTCTTGTAGCTATAGTTTCATGGTGTATGGCAACCAATTAGTGGTTACTGAATTGAATCACCACAGGCAAGCAGTGTGCTAATGTAAAGAATTAGCCTCAATAAAATGAGACAAGAATTCAACTGTCATTAACAAGTGTACAACTTTCATCAAGTCATAACTTCTTTGAGGCTCAAATTCCTTAACTACCAAAGACTTTTGAAGGGGATGAGGTAAGCAATGGAGGAGAAATTTCTGGATCTATAATTTCTCTCCTGTAATTAAATTCTATCTACCATGTTCTGAGATTTTAGAAAGTTACATGGGAGCAAAAATTTAACACATACTTATTGTATCTACTGTATTTACTAGCTTCAGAGTACTACCTTCATTTCAGACTCTTTTCCAACTCTCAGCTGCCATTATCTGTCCACACATAATCAACTAATTGAAAAGAATTTATCAAACACCTCCTATGTATTAGGACCTATGAATTATGTCAATTATCTCTCATTCATACCTTCTTTTCAAAGGCTATATTTAAAATGGCTAAACCCTTGAAAAGATCAAGGAAACTTGCATGACTCTTTATCATCTTTAAACAACAACAACAACAAAAAAAAGTTTTAAAAAAACTGACAGGGAAAAACCCTGAGCAAAATCTTTTTTTTTTTTAATAAATAATTTTTTTTATTGATAGAACGCATGCCAGGGTAATTTTTTACAGCATTATCCCTTGCATTCATTTCTGTTCTGATTTTTCCCCTCCCTCCCTCCACCCTTTCCCCCAGATGGCAAGAGTCCTTTACATGTTGAATGGGTTGCAGTATATCCTAGATACAATATATGTTTGCAGAACCAAACAGTTTTCTTGTTGCACAGGGAGAATTGAATTCAGAAGGTATAAATAACCCAGGAGGAAAAACATAAATGCAAGCAGTTTATATTCATTTCCAGTGTTCTTTCTCTGGATGTAGCTGCTTCTGTCCATCTTTGATCAATTAAGGCTCTCTTTATCAAAGAGGTCCACTTCCATCAGAATACATCCTCAAACAGTATCATTGTTGAGGTATATAATGATCTCCTGGTTCTGCTCATTTCACTCAGCATCAGTTCATGTAAGTCTCGCCAGTCCTCTCTGTATTCATCCTGCTGGTCGTTCCTTACAGAACAATAATATTCCATAACGTTCATATACCACAATTTACTCAACCATTCTCCAATTGATGGACATCCTTTCATTTTCCAGCTTCTAGCCACTACAAACAGGGTTGCCACAAACATTTTGGCACATACAGGTCCCTTTCCTTTCTTTAGTATCTCTTTGGGGTATAAGCCCAGTAGAAACACTGCTGGATCAAAGGGTATGCACAGCTTGATAACTTTTTGAGCATAGTTCCAAATTCCTGAGCAAAATCTTAATCAAACTACCTAGCAGTGATATAGAACTTTAAAATTCACAAAGTGTCTTACAAATATTATCCCATTTTATCCTTGTAAAAAGCCCTGGGGGATAGATGTTAATCAATCCTTGTTTAATTGATAAATTATCTAATTATCAATGTGTTAATATTATCCTTGTTTAATTGATGAGGAAACTGAGGCAGAGGTTAAGTGACTCAGGGCTTCCACATTCCAGTTCCAATATTCTGTCTACTGGACCATTCACTACCTATAATTACAACTAGAACATAAATGTCTGAAACATGAACGTCTGTACAATAGCAGGTTTTCATAGAGTAGATATTTTAAAGAAAAATATAAAACATTCAAAGACCTTATTTCATTTTTCAAAAGCTTACTTATTCTAGTATTAGGAAGAATTTTGTCCTAACAGCTCACCAATGATAAGGAAATGATTCACCCAGAGTAAAATAAAGGAGTGCTTCAAAGCAGCAAAAGGAAACTGGCAAGAATGCATTTCTTTCAAATAGGTGAGCAAATTACCTTCAGAAAATAGCTTCACTCACTTAGGGATTAAGACAATGAATATAGAAATGTTTAGTTTACTTTTATTTCAATTCATGCTGCAGCTTTGTTTTATAAGAGCAACAGTTATATAGTCCTAAAGACCTAACTCATAATAGTGTTATGTTACTGCCAAAATGAGATCAAAATGGCCAGAGCAGTATCATATTCAAACACAGAGAAACCAAAAATTAGAGGAAAAAAAATCTAAGAAAATTAGAAACATAAATTAATAAATTTCTAAAGTCTTTTCTAGTTTTGCTGAGAAAGATAGTAATTTCATATGCTTTAGAACTTAAGAGATTATGGGAGAAACATAATTTGAACAAAAGTTTCTGACCTGGAAAGAATTTGTGTAAGTAAAATACATATTAGGATTTTGGAAAATTAAGAGTATAATCTTGAATTTCACATGTTCTACCTTTTCATCATATTATGTTCAAGCCCTAGAACTTAGTTTTGGTTCTTTTTTTTGTTCAATGTGGTACTATGTTACATAAACAGGTCAAAAAATTTTATGTTTAAATAAGTAAAAGCTAAAATAAGGGAGAAAGGGGACACATGAAAATGTCATTTCTTTTCATTTTACTGATTACTTTAATGTATGACTTTCGATATGTTAGTATTCTAGAGCTAAATAAGAACTAAAGTCTAATACTTTATATCCTAAAGAATTACTTTCTCATAGATTTGATAAATTGCCACAAATTACATCTTAGGCTATGTTCAATCATATTTATTGTTTATACCAATCTTCTTCTAAAATCTAAGAAGAAAGTATCTTCTCTTCAAAGGCATACAAAATACCTTGGCATTTTTTTCAAAATCTTTTCTGTCAGTTTTAGATAGAATAAACACTTACTGCCATTAAAGAAACCTAGGAAAATCTGGCAAGATAATTAATTAAAGGCATGATTAAAAACCTGAAACCAGTAAAGTAACATTTATTGCTGATGACTGCAATTTTTCTCAAGAATCTATTTTCTGATTTTAGGTTAGTTATACAAAGATAGCTACCTCCATTATGTAATTCAAACATTACTATATCAAAAAAAAAAAAAAAAAAAAAAAGGAGAGGGGGAAAGAGATGACTAAATGATTAATGAAGATCTAATAGTTTAAATCTAATAAGATGAAATTTGATAAGAATAAATATAATCTTACAATTGAGTTCAAAAAGAAGGAAGGGATGGAGGGAGAAAGGAAGGAAGGCAAGACTTTTCTTGAATTCTTTCAGTAAAGTCCATAACCATAAAGATATTACCTGCCACAGAAGATTGATAGGAAAAGCCTGCTTGTTCCATTCTCTTACCTTGATTTAGAATGCCCTCACTAGGTATATGAATAATCCTGATATTTTATATAGATGAGAAAAGAGGCATATGGATCAGTACTTTACTAATGGCTTTCATTATCATCTTTTGTACACAGTAATATGTATGATTTTTTTTTCAACTTCTTTATAGTCTTCCTTCTTTTGAATATCTTCAAAAACAATCCCTCAATCCCCTGTTTGTCAAGCCTCTTTTTGTAGCATCTGGGAATATCCTGTAATCATCAAAGGTTAAAGGGATAGAACAAACTAGATTTAACCAAAGAATTTCTTGAATTCTTGGTTCAATTCTTTGAATACATCCTCGGTATTTAACAGTCCATCAAATCTAAGTTAAGAATAAATGTATGTACACACATACACATATACAATTAAAAAAGTATAATGCTGCTACTTAAAATAAGACTATTTTCACCTTGAATCTTCATGGGAATACACTTTTGCAATGCATTACAACTTACAAGTAGTCTCTCCAGTAACATCTGCCAAGTTTGCTCTACAGTAGCAAGATATTTAAAAATATGAAGAACTTTATTTGCTATTATTTGCATCTGAAGAGTGACGTAAGTACAAAAGTGTGAAAAGTACAAAAAGCATCATCTATCATCCTTAATCTATCATTCCTGTCATTCCTTGGCATTCTAAGAAATGTTTGAATTCTGACTTCAAATTATCCACTCATTCCTCTAGTAATATAATTCCTTAAAAAAAAAAAAAAACTGCCTTACAACAATAAAAAAAGAAAAACTCCATAATACATGAGACTGAACAAGTCAGAAAATAAGAAAACACATGAAAAGTAAAGCCATACCATATGTAGAAATTTTCATTTCTTCCCTATACAAGGCTTTGTGTCTACTACGAGATAACAGGAATTTTTCTTGACAATAATCTTCCTTCCTTTCCATACTCCACACACAAGATGTCAAACATTAAATGAGAAAGAGAAACAAAAAGGAAAAAGTTTCTAGCTGGAGGAGTACAGGGAAGACAGGCAACTTGCTCCAATGGATATCAAAAACACAATGAGATAAGTTTGATGGGCATTAGAGTTTTTCAGCTCACCCATCACTATCCTCAATGTCCCCAAAAACCTTGGGGAGAAGAAAAGAAGAGGCTTCAAGAAAAAGTTCAAGAAGAAGAACAGCTTTGCTAAGGCTTTACTGCTGTGAAATCTTTACTAAAATCTTGACAAAGAAATCACACCTTCAGAAATAAAGATATATGAGTATACAGATCAAAAAAAAAAAAAGGTGGGGGGGGATAAATGGCTTTTTTTTTTATCTCTATACTGTGGCTTTCACTGGAACGATCTAATATGCAGAAATGAGAGCTTCTTGTAAAAGAAAAGATTTACTTTTTATACAGATATGTAATATTCATAAATACCAAATTCTTTCACTAGGTTCAGGCTTGCTTACTAAATTTAAATTTCTTATGTTATAGCCCCTGGGATGTAATTTTTATGTCATGGTTGTACACATCTGTTTAAAAGGTATATGCAAAATCTAGCACATAATTCAGCAGTCAAGTTGCATATGCCACAGTTCTTTATGAGACACCTTTGAAGATAGAGTGATATTTAATGCTGAGCATAAGCAGTCTTTTCCTCTTATACTGTAAAGTAATTGCTTCCTACTTCAGAACTATAGCATGAGTTATCATTTTAGACTTTGTTCTCTAAGTGCCATGGCCAGCATAGAAAAATTTGACAAAGAACATTATAGGCTTACTCAAGGGAGTCAGATCTTTGCTAACTGCCAAGAAGAAATCATGGCTATTCAGGCAAAGCATAATGAGATATACTGTATGAGAAATGACATACATTATCCAGCCCACATTCTAGGAAATCATTTCACCTGAATGTCCTTAGCACAGCACAATCTGCATGCACTATAGTAGTAAACATGCCAGAAAAAAATTATAACCACACATAAAGTACATTTACAATTATATATGCACAACTGATTGTTCATGTAGATGGATGTCTATGTTAAGAATGGGGAATGCAGAATTTTTACCCTGAATTCTAGACTGTGAAACAGCACAACTTAATCTTTTAGAGATAATTGTTTGGCATGTAGGTTACACATAAGCCTACCCATTTAAACCATTTTGGAAGAAATAAACAGAAAACACTGATATTCCCCGGGGATATCAGGGAAAAATATAGAATCACAAACAAAAAAGCAAGAAATAAACTCACACTCCCTTTACCTAATTAACCAATAGTCACATTAAAAATATAAAAGAAAACAAAAAAGAAAATGACAGGTAAATACAAAGAAGAAAGAGAAGAACACAATTTTAATCCCACAATGAGTAAAGAAAAAGGAAAAGCCTTAAAATAAAATTACTTCCCTGGAAAGAATAGTTATAGATAAGCACCACTTCAACCTCAATGTCAATGTTTTAGTAAAAATAAAAAATAAAAACCCTTACCTTTGCTTGTTTCTTTCTTGCTTCTCTTCTGGATTCCTTTTCTTTCAGTCTTTTTTCCTATAGAGGAAGAAAATTATAACTATTAATAATCTATTTATCTATTTTATTTTGAAAATTAAAATTTCATTTCTTAAATCCTACTACATGTTTATACAGAATATACATTAGCATGATATGGAAATCCAATTTTCCCATCCCCTAACAAAACAATGCATCTCGACCATATTGTTCTATCTTAAAAAAGAGAATCTACAGAGAGTATACACTCATTGACCTATTTCTCAAAAAGACTATAATATTCTTTTGAAACAAAACCAGACTAAAATATTCTGATGAGTACCATTTGCAAAGAATGTCATTAAACAAAAGTTTTTTATAATTTGCTTAGTTTTTCAATGACTAGATATTTATCCAAAATTTTATAAACATGTAAAAAAAAAAAAAAAGATGTAAGATGTAGATGTAAAGATGCAGAAAAAGACCAAAACCAAAAGAAATATCTTTAAAATGCAGCCTTACAAACTGTCCCATTTACAATTCAAAATAATGTTATTTTATATATCTATGCAATTTATTCCTTGTGAACTTTATTACAACTATTGCTCACATATGATTTATGTTTGTGTGCATGTATACACCCATATAAAGAGAGATTTACACAATATTTAATTATGTAAGAAAACACTTCTTGTTTTATTAGATGACCTTATCCTTGAAGATTCCATAATGATTTAATTTTTTTTTTTTTTAAGTATCCATCATCCTTCTGAGCTAAAGGCAAGGAGACAGTAGAGAGCACTAGTTTGGTCAGGAGGACAACTAGATTCAAATTACAATATTTATTTATGCAATCCCAAGCAAGTTGCTAAAGTTCAGTTCTCCCATTTATTAAATAAAATTAAACTAGATGATTTCTAAGATCTCCCAGATCTAAATCTTATTTTAGCACTTCATCATCTTTGAATAAGACAATAGAAATGAATATTCTAAAGTAAGATATTCTGAAAATGGTTTTACTATTTAATAGAAGTATGGTCTTAGACAAGTTACTTAATGTCTCTCGATATTAGTGTCGATTTCTGTAAAACTGGGATAACAAAACCTATGCTAACTTTTTTTATAAGTAAACTCGCTGGGCTACTGATTTAAATAATAGTAGCAGCTAGTTGGTACAGCAGATAAATATTGCTGGGCCTGAAGTCACAAATCTGGCCTCAAACACTTTGTAGCTATGTGACCCTGGGCAAGTCACAAACCTGTTTGGCTCAGTTTCTCATTTATAAAATGAGCTGGAGAAGAAATGGCAAATTGCTCCAGTATCTTTGCAATAAAAATTCCTACTAAGAGTTGGACACAACTAAAAGACTAAAAAACAAACAGAAGTAATTCCAAGTGAAGAATTAGACAATTTTTCCTGAAATTGAGATGATATAGAGAAAGGTTAAATCTAGTATAGTAAATTGAATTAAGCAATGTAATAGACACCAATCCTTTGTTAGACAATATGCTAGGTACTAGAGGTAAAAGACAAATGAAGAGGTCCCTGACCTCAAGAAGTTTACAGCCTGCTAGAATAGAACATGATTGATAGCCTCTTTCAATGATGATAACCAATTTCCAAAATACATAAAACTAGAAGAGAAAAAATCTCAGCTTGAAAATGCAAAGAAAATAGATATCACAGAATTTAGGCCTTTTATCTCTTCATAAAGAGATATCTTCACTTAATTATAGGAATAATAATCAATAATGTGGTCTTCTCAATTAAGCGACCATTAACTCCGCTCTACTTTACAATTAGAGGCCTTGGAGAAAAATTGCAAGAAAAAAACTAAGTCAACTGAGCATATGCCAAGGATTGTGATGGGAGTGAAGGATACAAAAGAAAAAATTAAGGAGGTGGAAATACATAAAGTAACTCACTAAAAGCTAGGAGAAATGAAAAAGGAGAACAAATGAATTAACAGCTTAGTCATGGAAGATGAAGGAGGGAGAAGTAACAGAGCATTCAGGACTGAAAGCATCTAAACACTAAGGAGGCCTGAAAGTACCCTAACACCAAATATAATGCACTTTAGTCAACACTGCTCATAATCATACAACTATCATTTTGCATTTTAAGTACTTATTAGTGGAATTCTATGCCTTGGGGATACGCATGAATAAACAAATGTAAAAAAATAAACATTTACTAAAATCTTACTATGTCCCAAGCATTGTGGTACACAGCCTAAAAAATCAAACATTAACAACAGCAGCTGCCCAACTAAAAAATTAAAGGCAGAAATCACACTAAGTATTTTTTTTAAGTCCTCACACTTCTTGACATAACTCATCAATGATCATTGATGGCAGATCAGAAAACTCACTGCAATTTGGCACCTTGGTTGCCTAATTCACAGAATGCACATTGACTTTTGATATGCCAGAAATAGGATTTGAATTCAGGTGTTCCTGATCCAAAGACTGAAATTATATCCACTATACCACATTGTCTTTTGCTCATTCTCTTCCCAACTGAGATTCTGAGCACATCTTCCTTACCCTGGAATATCCCTTACCATGTTGATGCCCTTCTGCTGATGAGATATTTAACTAAATCCTTAGAAGGGTTTCCAATTTATGGAGGACCCGAGCTAGCCATGTTTCATTTCCCTCTTGGCTTTGCTTCTGACTTTTTACTTTGCTCCCATTCCCCCATTCCCCTATGGGGATACCTTCTCCTTTTCTCCTAAACCCCTTGTCAAACTCCTCACTTTTCAAATTTTTTTTTATGTGTTTTCTTCATTAGAATGTAAACCCTGTGAATACAGGGATTGCCTGCATTTGAATCCCCAGTAACAGCAAAATGCCTGAGACATATAAACCACTTAATAAATACTTGCTGCTTATTGGCTTACCTCTTAAATACTTTGTACTGAGTATCATTTATTATAGTAATATCAATAAACTAAAAAGTTAAGCAGTAACAGCATTTTGACATAGGTTTTCCATTTCTCTAGACAAGTAATGATGAAAAGATAAGATTTTAAGCAGCTTGACATGGTGGAAACAATGCTGGAACTAAAGTCTAAAAGACATGAGTTTAATCATCTCTCCAATATGTAACACTTGTAACAATGAAGAAATTATTTCACTTTTCAAATATGTCCTAAAATCACTCCTGACATCTATTCTTACATCACCAACTACCTATGAGACATCTCAAATTGGAGGTAAATATCTTAAATTTAACATGTTCAAAACTGAATTCATTATCTTTGCTCCAAAAACACCCTACTTACTCCCCTGCAACTTCTCTATACTGTCAAGGGCACCAATTTCTCAAGTTCACAAGACAATTATCACTCTTAACTTCACTCCCTCTCATCCCTCCAATATACGATCTATTGCCAAAAACCTGTCAATTTCACTTCTGCAATATTGCTACAATGTGCCCCTTCTTTCCTCAGGCACTACCACTACCATAGTGTAGGCCTGGATTACTACAAATCTTGCTGTGACAATCTTCCCATTCAGTCTATCTTCCCTTCAGATGTTCAGAGGTTTTCCTAAAGCACAGGTCTAATCTTATCACTCTCCCTATTCAATAAACGGGGGTTCCTTATCATTTCCAAGATCATATATAAAATTCTCTGGCATTCAAAGCCCTTCCTAACCCAGCCTTACCATCACCTCTGCCAGTTTTCTTATACCTAATCCACATCCCCCTCACCCTGCCATTCAATGACACTGGTCTTCTCACTGTTTCTCAAATAAAACAGCCTTTCTTCTGACTCCAGTAATTTCCTCCTCATCTCTGCCTTCCTACGTTCCTGGCTTCCTTCAAGTTCCAATAACAATTCCACTGTCTACAGGAAACTTTTTGACTATTTCTCCTTAAATTTAGGGCTTTCTTTCCATCTCAGTTTATATTGTATATAGCTTGTTTATAACTTTTTGTTTCTCTCTCCTATTAGATTGTGAATTCCTTTCTTTGTATCCCCAGTACAATCACTGAACTGACTCTCTAAGCCTCTACTTCCTTAACTATAAAATGGGAATAAAATCTATTACATAGTATTACACTGCAGGTTATCTGAATGATAATTCAGAACATCAGCACTTTATTGTCCCCACAGAAAATTCATTTAGTTATATAGGCTTACAAGTTATATTTTCATCTAATCAATATATCTTAGTCAAAAACATCCTACTTCTTTTATTAATACATTCAGTATTCCAAAAGTATTTTTGGACATTAACATTAACCTGAACCACTCTTTTGCAAGGGAAAAAATTGTTAGTCACCATTTTAATCATACAAATCTCCCTAGTGGTTCTCCAATAACTACTCCTCTTCCAAGCTCCCAAGAAGGTTTTGTCAATATGGTCACAATCATGAATGTCCTTTCTACAAATATAAAACATTTCTTATATAAACTTTTAATCTCATAATGGAAAGGGAGAGTGGAAAGAAAATAGACACTCATACAGTTCCTACTTTGTGGCAGACAGTAAGTGGGTTAAATGTTTTTTACAAATATTATTAGATTCTCATAATACTCAGCAAGGTAGAAGTTATTATTATTTCCATTTTACAACTGAGGAAATTGAAACAACAAAAGATAAATGACTTACTCAGGGTCATAAAATTAATAAGGGTTTGAGGCCAAATTAGAACTCAGATTTTCCTGAGTTCCTGAGTTTATTGTGGGTTCAATGCTTTATGCACTCTGCTACCAATTGCCTTTAATCATTTCAAAGATAAAAACCATCCATCAGGTTAGGTTTTAATAAAAATTCCTAGCTCAAATAAGTAAAGGCAGAGCAAATATTTCCTCATCATTGATTAAACTGATAAATACATCACTTCTTACATTATATGCCACCTTTTGGGGATCTATGATTTCAATGGCACAATAAAGTCTAATATGTAATACTGTAACAATGAAGTTATTTCACTTCTCAAATCTGCTTATCCAGCCCTAAAATCAATCCTGACAACTAGTCTCACATCATTAACTACCTATTAGACATCTCAAATTGGAGGTAAATATCTTAAATTTAACATGTTCAAAACTGAATTCATTACCTTTCCTCCAAAAACATACCCACTCAACCCTCCTTACCCCCCTACAATGATATGTCCAATATGGGAACTCACTCATTCCATCAAAGGAGAATTGCAGTTTGTTTATAACTCATAGTGTTAGAGAGTTGCCATGGCACCAAAAGAATAAGTTTTGTGCCATTACATATCTAATATACAACTTGAATCTGGATGCTCTAATTTCAACTCTACCTTCTCTTTTGTGTTACCTCACACTAAACCATCCATATTCCAAGTAATTTCTTTACTTGATTTGAGGTTTTACCCAATAATTTGCTTAAGTGAAGTTCTTGATTACCCACAAAGAACAACTAAAAAGTATTTTGCTGTTCAATTATCTACTAGTGAAAACCTAGTATGTTTTTCTCCAGAAAAACTGTAATTCACTCAAGTCTTATAAAGTTGGGAAGAAGAGGATATTTACACCAATAATTTTTACACTACTTTTTTTGTTGTTGTTGTGGCAGTTTGGGTTAAATGACTTGCCCAGGGTCACACAGCTAGGAAGTGTTAAGTTTCTGAAACCAGATTTGAACTCAGCTCCTTCTGACTTCAAGGCTGGTGCTCTATCCACTGTGCCACCTAGCTGCCCCAATTTTTATATTATTCTTGACTCCCCTGCAGTTAGATATTTTATGGTTAAGTAATTATATATTAACATAGAACCAAATGGTAAGCACTGAATTAAATAGTCTTTGAGGTTTCTTTCTCTTCTAAGACTTTTCAACTGTGTGATTGATTCAAGGAATTTTGAAAATTGAATAATAATTTTAAAAATTATATTATACATATATTATGATAATACAGATGACAATAGAACAAGATGGAGGAAAACACAATTTTAATGTGTTAGAAATCCTATTTCTAATGGTATTTCTTCAAAAATGAAGGAAAAGTTTAGCAAAGTAGCTGGCTACAAAATAAATCCCCATAAATCCTCAGCATTTTTATATACCACCAACAAAATCCAAGAGCAAGAGATACAAAGAGAAATTCCATTCAAAATAACTGTTGATAGCATAAAATATTTGGGAATCTATCTACCAAAGGAAAGTCAGGAATTATTTGAGCAAAATTACAAAAAAGTTTCCACACAAATAAAGTCAGACTTAAATAATTGGAAAAATATTAAGTGCTCTTGGATAGGCCGAGCAAATATAATAAAGATGACAATACTCCCTAAACTAATCTATTTATTTAGTGCTGTACCAATCAGACTTCCAAGAAAATATTTTAATGATTTAGAAAAAATAACAACAAAATTCATATGGAACAATAAAAAGTCGAGAATCTCAAGGGAATTAATGAAAAAAAAATCAAATGAAGGTGGCCTAGCTGTACCTGATCTAAAATTATATTATAAAGCAGCAGTCACCAAAACCATTTGGTATTGGCTAAGAAATAGATTAGTTGATCAGTGGAAAAGGTTAGGTTCACAAGACAGAATAGTCAACTATAGCAATCTAGTGTTTGACAAACCCAAAGATTCTAACTTTTCGGATAAGATTTCATTATTTGATAAAAACTGCTGGGATAACTGGAAATTAGTATGGCAGAAATTAGGCAAGGACCCACACTTAACACCATATACCAAGATAAGATCAAAATGGGTCCATGATCTAGGCAAAAAGAACGAGATTATAAATAGATTAGAGGAACATAGGATAGTTTATCTCTCAGACTTGTGGAGGAGAAACAAATTTGTGACCAAAGATGAACTAGAGACCATTACTGATCACAAAATAGAAAATTTTGATTATATCAAATTAAAAAGCCTTTGTACAAACAGAACGAATGCAAACAAGATTAGTAGGGAAGCAACAAACTGGGAAAACATCTTTACAATTAAAGGTTCTGATAAAGGCCTCATTTCCAAAATATATAGAGAACTGACTCAAATTTATAAAAAATCAAGCCATTCTCAAATTGATAAATGGTCAAAGGATATGAACAGACAATTTTCAAAGGATGAAATTGAAACTATTACCACTCACATGAAAGAATGTTCCAAATCACTATTGATCAGAGAAATGCAAATTAAGACAACTCTGAGATATCACTACACACCTATCAGATTGACTAAGATGACAGGAAAAAATAATGATGAATGTTGGAGGGGATGTGGGAAAACGGGGACACTGATGCATTGTTGGTGGAGTTGTGAACGAATCCAACCATTCTGGAGAGCAATCTGGAATTATGCCCAAAAAGTTATCAAACTGTGCATACCCTTTGATCCAGCAGTGTTTCTATTGGGCTTATACCCCAAAGAGATACTAAAAAAAGGAAAGGGACCTGTATGTGCCAAAATGTTTGTAGCAGCCCTGTTTGTAGTGGCTAGAAACTGGAAAATGAATGGATGCCCATCAATTGGAGAATGGCTGGGTAAATTGTGGTATATGTGGTTATGGAATATTATTGTTCTGTAAGAAATGACCAACAGGATGAATACAGAGAGGCTTGGAGAGACCTATATGGACTGATGCTAAGTGAGATGAGCAGAACCAGGAGATCATTATACACTTCGACAACAATATTGTATGAGGATGTATTCTGATGGAAGTGGATTTCTATGACAAAGAGACCTGAGTTTCAATGGATAAATGATGGACAGAAACAGCTACACCCAAAGAAGGAACACTGGGAAACGAATGTGAACTATTTGCATTTTTGATTTTCTTCCCGAGTTATTTTTACCTTCTGAATCCAATTCTCCATGTGCAACAGGAGAACTGTTTGGTTCTGCAAATATGTATTATATCTAGGATATACTGCAATATATTTAATATATATAGGACTGCTTGCCATCTTGGGGGGGGAGGGGGGGTGGAGGGAGGGAGAGGAAAAAACGAAACATAAGCGACTGCAAGGGATAATGTTGTAAAAAATTACCCTGGCATGGATTCTGTCAATACAAAGTTATTATTAAATAAAATAAAATTTTTAAAAAAATGAAGGAAAAGTCAGTCAATCATACTAATTTCTTAATACTTAATTTTCTATGGTTAAGCATAGCAGAACAAATGAATGGTTAAAAAAAAAGAAAATTTAAAAAGAAGGATAACATAGTGAGGTGAGTAAAGGACAAGAAAAGAACAAAGTATAATCAAAGGATTTCATTTTAACTGACTTTTATTTCATGCTATATAGACCAATGATTTAACATGACAGCTAAAACACAAAGTTGAATTTTCACCCCATCCCATAATTTAATTTGCCAAAATTTCTCAAGGTCTTTAAGTTTTTCCATTTGGTTTTCAAGAAGGACTTGGCATAAAATGCTGCTTCATATACAAAAAAGAGGGCAATATTTCAGTTTTTGTTCTGCTATGCTAAAAATGATTAAGTATAAGGTAAGCATTAAATTCAATAATGAAAATCAAATACACAGGAGACAAGAAAAAAGAAAATCAAATTTCAAGGTACAACACTCCACTGATATTGTAGAAGATAGCACTTGTCTGAGTTCTTAAGGAAGAAAATCATATACAATTTGAATTATATTACAATAACATGAATTTCCCCTTCCTCATTCAATGCGGACATTCAATATACTCCAGAATTCTCTTGGTGCAGTTTTAACATTTTTTAGAGTAACAGACATCCAGGGCACATAGAAGAACACAAAGAACTTCTGTCACAATAGAGAGGATCTAAGTTCTCTAATTATCATGTAGGAAAGAAAACTTCTACCTCCCTATTTCAGTATTACCACAATTTCTTTCAATGATGTGTGGCTCATTGCAAGCCATTGTTCCTCCTAAGAGCTAGATACCAAAGTGGTTCAGAGATACAAACTAAATTCATATAAATCTATAGGTACCACAAATACAGCAGCATTTTTCCTATGGATGTTATTCATCATAATTTGAGTGTATTTATACATTTATGTATATTCATACATAGACACACACACACACACACACACATATGTATAGATAGACAGATGAAGAGATAAAGTTTAATAAATTAAACCAGTCAATACAATAAGCCTGTCAGTTTCTTCCTCTGTCTTCCAAACACAAAGTTCTGAATACTGGACTTAGTCAATGACCTAGGTTATCCTGCCTTGATTATATCAGTTGTGTCATTTCAAGCAAGTCATTTAACATATGAACCTAATTCTTCCTCTTCATAAATAAATAATCATTGTCCTTCCTATCTCAAAGGGCTTTGATATGTACGAAGAGATATCACTTGTATTATTAGCATTGTGTTATGAGCCAGAACTCTGAACTTGAAACAAGGTGTTAAGTCAGTGGAATTGATTGAGACAATGGTAGTTCAGTACATGTACTTAGTACTTAATATAGTTTTACAAGATTCACACCTTTGATAATAGAGTATATAAGCTCAGACACACTCAGCTAGAATCAGAACTAGGGAAGACAGAGAAATGATGGTCCTCCTGCTCCCCAACAGAAACCAAGACACTATTCAGGAGGACTTCAAGAAGCTGGCAGAGGCAGAGAACACAAAGAAGGCAGCAGGAGCTCAAGCTTTCAGAAGCAAGGAGGGAGAGGTAGACCTCTAAAAAAGCTAACTAGGCCCCAGGAAAGGAGACAAGACTTTGAAAGAGATAATAAAGGATTTGGACTTTAACCCCTGGCTACTTTTGTGGTGATTACTGAACTGAAAGGAAGGCTGCTCCCAGAGAACCCAAGAAAACCCAGTAAGAGAACATTACATTTTGGCGAGAACATTACAGTACTGGGACCAATGAAAAGGCGTTTATTTTGTTGTTGTTGTTTTAAGACATTACTGTCACTTTTATATCTAGAACCAAGTAAGAACAACCCTTAATTTTTTTTAGTTTGGGCCTAAGATTTGAAGAAATCAGAAGTCTGCACATTGAAAAAAGTTAAAAATTGATAATTATTCAGCACTTTAAAGTTTGTAAAGCATTTCAGATAACATTACCTTTCTTGAACCTTACAACATCCCAATATGATAGTTTCCACAAGTTTTATTCTACCAATTTTACAGATAAGGAAACTGAGGTTCAGAAAGGTTACATTGCTTGCCAATGATGACTCTTGAAAAGATGGTAAACACAAATTTTCTTAATCCTAGGAATGTTGCAATGTTCATGACACCATAGAGATATCTTTCAACTTCCCAAAATTTGGTATAGCCTTCAAGGTTAAATAGGTTAAAAACATGGCACTAGCTTAGCAAAGGGGATACTTGGTTTTTGAGAAAACTCAATAATCAAACAATAGCATTCAATGAGACTCTACTATAGCAAACAGCGCAATAAGTGCAAGAGAAATCAAAAACATACTCTTTACTGTTATAGAGTTACTAAATATTTGGGGAAATATTATATACCACAAAAATTTTAAATCCTATGTTAAGTCCTATGAGCTACAAATAAGAAATGATGATATAAGAGAGCAGAAAAAGAATGAAGAACAGTGTGGGCTCTCTTGTCTACCCCATTAATCAATATTATTCATTTCCTTTCATTTTTATAGAAACCTTGACAGCATCAAATAAATGGGAAAAAAAAGTTCTAGCAAGTATAGTCAAGAATAGGAAATTTCTTTTTCAACAACTTCATAACTTCTCTTCTTAAACTTTCTTTTCCTTCTCCACTCAACTATTTTAATGACTCCTAGACAGTATGTTCTAAAAATTATGCTTATTTTACAGACACAGCTACATATATACATTTATATATTTATCTTATTTTTTACTACTTCACTAATAAATTTTGTTTAGAAAAAGTAGGATTATAACAATTCAATTTCTTATGAACTCAACATGACCTTCCTTCCAAAACACAACTTTCCTGGTTTTCTACTGGCAGCAACAACTGGAAGTCATAATGCTGAGGCTAGCAAAATACTTTCCCTGTCTTGGCAATTTCAAACCACATCTCTGAATGGCTATGCTATTCAAATGAACAGTTATATACTGTGCAATACTCAAAATAAATTCCAAAGGACAAAGAGGAATTAGCTCATAATTAATATTCTCTCTATTTTCACAACAGATAAGGAAGGTAAGTACACTTTAACTATCAGTAACCCTTTAGACCTAAGGACGACATCACATGTTACAAGACGAGAGCTTCATTCCATTTACTACTTCATCCATTCCATTTACTACTAGTCCAAAGTTTTCAGTGATATTCTTTTTTTTTTAAATAATTATAACTTTTAACTGACATTATTTATTTATGAATAATTATAACAGGCATTGACCCATGCCTGGGTAATTTTTTACAACATTATCCCTTGCACTCATTTCTGTTCCGACTTTTCCCCTTCCTCCCTCCACCCCCTCCCCCAGATGTCAAGCAGCCCTATATATGTTAAATATGTCACAGTATATCCTAGATACAATATATATGTGCAGAACCGAACAGTTCTCTTGTTGTACAAGAAGAGTTGGATTCAGAAGGTAAAAATAACCTGGGGAAGAAAAACAAAAATGCAAAGAGTTTACATTCATTTCCCAGTGTTCTTTCTTTGGGTGTAGCTGCTTCTGTCTATCATTGATCAATTGAAACTGAGTTAGATCTTCTCTTTGTTGAAGAAATCCACTTCCATCAGAATATATCCTCATACAGTATTGCTGTTGAAGTAAATAATGATCTCCTGGTTCTGCTCATTAGTGATAAACTTTCAAAGCAATATTTAATATTAGAAAACAATCTCCATAAAAATAGTTTTACTTCTACTCTTTACTGATAGTTCTTAGAAGTAAAAAAGAATTATTTGCCATGATTCTGATTTTTTTCAATAGAGAAGGGAAAAAAAAAGTTTGGTCATATTCAAGTCCCAAGAAAAGTTGGGGGCCAATGTTGAGGTCTCTATGTTATGAAATACTACATAAGGGGAGTATAATCAGGAAGCAGAGACCAAGAAGCAAATAGAGGCTGATGGAGGAGCAAAGAAGATCTCTGGGCATGTTTGGGCTATAGTCACCAAAGGGAACTTAACAATCCACAAGTTCAAGCAGCACTCTAACAAATAAGTAGCTAACTATTACCTAAGTAAAATCCCATTTTAATTGAAATCATTAGTTTCTCTAATTAAGCTTGCTAATCCATAAAAGAATTTTAGTCAACAGATCTATAATAGTTCCTACAGTTTCATAGAATTGTGGTATGAGAACTACCGAACAATAGAAACAAGCAAGGGCAGAAAAACAGGTATCTCTTAACAAACCATATAATCAAGAAAGAGAGAAACTAGGAAAAACAATATGTGGGCTAGTTTCAGAATATGGAATACCTTTGTTCTAGTTTTGCCTTTAATCTCATGGACAAGTCATTTTAACCTCAGTGCCCTAGGAATCTCTCAGACTATAATAAGATAAAGATGATTGGCACTGATGAAAGGCCTTCCACAAACAGGAAATTCCAGACACCAATATTCTAGATGAAAATCTTTCCTCATCCCCTCCCAATTAATCAAGACTAATCTAGAATGCAGATGTGCAGAATTCTTCAAGAGTGAAAAAGGTGAAGAGCCTGAGTTCAAATTCTGGTGCTGCCACTTACTGCCTATGTGACCTTGCACAAGGGCATTCTAACATTACTGAGTCTAAGCTTCTCATTTGTAAAATGAGGAAGTCTCTCTTGAAGACCACCAAGGTCCCTTCTAAATGTGAACCTATGTCATAAGCATCACAAAGATCAAATTCACCTTTCATGAATCAAAAATCCAACAAACTTTAGTGACTCAGTTCAAAACTTTCTTTCAAAATATCTATACTAAGGTTTTCAATTTGAGGCCCATGAAGTCGATTTTTTAAAATATTATTTTGATAACTGTGTTTTAATACATTTGGTTTCCTTTATAAATTAATATATTTTATTTTATGCTTAAAAACACAACAACTTATTCTAAAAAAAGATTTCTAAAAATTTTGCTGTCTCTGACACACACAAAAAATTAAGCACCCATGTTACATCCTGACATCTGACTTTACAGCTACAGAAATTAAAGTCTAAAAAGATATTGTGACTTAAGGTCACAGAGTCAGTAAATGACAGAAGCAAGACTCAAATTCAAGTTCTCCAGCTCCAAATTCAACATTCATTTCACTAAATCATATTACACAACATGGATTAAGTGGCTGGACTTGGACACAATAACATTCATGATTCAAATTAAGTTGGAAGGAAGACTCCAGTCGAGTACTCCAGGATCTGAGACTGGATTGCATGACTTAGATTGTTTTTTTAGTAATGCCTCAGAAAACACATAAGGTGATGCTTATCAAATTTGCCAAAATAAAACTAAGATACATCAAGATGATAATCAAAAGTAAAAAATCTAGAAAAGCTAGAACATTAGGCCAAAGTAAACAGACTAAAATGTATTACAGATAAATATTAAATCTCACAGGATAAAAATCAAATTTGTGATTTCATTAGTATAGAGATCTTTCAGGTGACAAAATTCCCTCTAATAATGTCAGTCACTACGTTCTTCGCATTTTAAGAGTCTTAGGAGAGTTAATTGCCTATTAAACATCAACTGACTTGTCAGAGTTCCCTACGCCAGTATACAACAGAAGTGAACTATGAACCTAGGCCTTCCTGGTGTCAGGCTAACTGTCCATTAACTGTGTAATACTTGAATTGAAAAAAACGCAATTGACTTCACAAGTAAAACAGTAGTGTGTTTGAAAATGATCTGGGAATTTTAGTCATCTTTAAACTCAGTGAGTGAACAATACTTTTTTTTTATTAATATGAAGCACTCATAGGCTATATTAGGAAAGGATAATGATCAGGTCTATGGAAATGAGAAATGTCTTGCAGTTTCTGCCATGGTCACATCAAGGAATATTAAGTTAAAGGCAATATCTTCAAGTAGTAATGAGGTGTTTGTTTTTTTTAAATCTAAGATGCTAATTTAGGCCAAATGTAGTGAAAGACTTTATAGTTACAGCCATCTAAAAACAAAATGGATTGCCTTGAAAGACAGTGGTTGCTATTCAGTGGCAGACTTCAAGAAAAGACTGTATATAAGCATATGTTAGGAATGTTGTATACGGGAGTCTAAGAGGTACAGTGAGATTTAAATGGCTTCAGCAATCATTTCCCATTTCATCATCACAGATGAAACAAAGATGAACTTACCAGAAACCTGAAGCTTAG
Source organism: Antechinus flavipes (assembly GCF_016432865.1). Classification (NCBI taxonomy): domain Eukaryota; kingdom Metazoa; phylum Chordata; class Mammalia; order Dasyuromorphia; family Dasyuridae; genus Antechinus; species Antechinus flavipes. Next base: position 503,782,897 of record NC_067400.1, on the reverse strand, counting down.
AAACTATGAAAATTTTTCAAGCTGACACATATTTTAATACTATATACAGAATCTTAATAACATATACAGAATCATTTCTAATATTGATACATAAATTACGATTAAGTAAAATTCATCTTAAAATAATTATACATTTACATAAAGGTATTACATAACTATGTAACCTAATAAAATCTTTATTAACTACATAACTTAAAAGATAATATTTCATGCGTTTTTTCAAGGTAAAAAAGACTTCTTATACATCTAGTCTGTAGATAAGAAAAGGAATTTTGGACATTATGACTGAAGTAAAAATAACTATATTTCCCATAGATAAAAAATGACAGGAGAAATAAGGTCAATGTAGGCAAAAACAGAAAATAAGAAGCTAAACGTGAGTTTAAGGAAATTAGGAAGCTCACATATATATGATTTTTAAAAATCAATGAAAACTTAAGTTTATAAAGTATTCTCTCAAAAAAAAAAAAAAAAAAAAAAAAAAAAAAAAGGACTTTAATTGCCATGAATAAGAAAAGGAAAATCTTGTTTAACAAAATATAAAATTCAAATATTTTTTCTCAAGTTGAATGTGAATAAATATCATTCATGAAAAAGATTGTTAAAGTTACCTGTATTACTTTTTAGTCACTTTCCTTGATGTGTTTTCAACTACAACTTTTAAAAATACTTATATAATTGGTTTCATTTGTAATTTTATTATTCTATTTTATGCATTTAAAAACATTATGAAGTATCCATAGTTTCACCAGAAAACCATGACAAAAAAGATGAGAACTTCAATGGTATCTTTTAATATAGCAGTGTCAAAATATTTTATTTTCTAAATTTGTTTGAACAAACCTTTTTGTAAAAAAGGGTTGTATATTTGGTCTTAAAGAAGAAAGGAAGAGAGATTCTTTCCTTTGGGTAAATGTGGAGAGTATGATGTGGTAATTTTGTCAGTTTTGTTTCACTATTTTTCCTTATTACAGTGTAAGAGATAGTAAAATGAGAAACAAGATTAAAAAACCTAAGTGATTATGGAACTGTGATTTATTTGGTTTGGGGAATGCCAAAAGGAGGAAAGGCCCTCTGGCACAGTAGATACAAAATCTGTTCAACACTCAGAATGACCTGAGTTCAAATATGGCTTCAGCTATTTACTAGCTGTGTGGACCCTATTTGCTTAAGTTTCCTTATCTATAAATTGGAGATAAGAATAGCACCTACTTCCCAGGTTCACTGTGAAGATTAAATGATATACAGTATCTGGAACATAAAAAACAATATATAAATATTAGCTATTATTTTATTATTATCAATACAGGTGAGCACATTCTATGAAACACAGCTTTTGCAACACAGTCCAATCTCACTATTGAAGAGTATAAGTATTTGAATTACTAATTTTGTATTGTAAATTATTTGCTTTTGTAAAATTTAAATACAGTATTTTTCATATCTCATTTTTATTTTTTAGATCTTACTGTTACTTCAAAGATCTTAGTTATTATGGACATAGAAATAGTTGCCGAGAACACTCAAAAGAGTAAGTAATTTTTCCAGGGTCACAAAGACAACATGTGTCAGAGGCAGGATTTAAACAGATCATTCTGGCTTCAAATTCTGCTATCTATATATTATACTCTGCTGACTGTCAAAAGTATCAAGAAAACTTTAAAATAAAGGTGGTTGTATGCATTCAACAAATTCAACTAGAATTAATAACTTTAGACTCAGTCATATGGTTGAATGATTTTAATGAAATGATGATTTGAAAGTTGGAGTATATAAAACTTAGATACCCTTAGTCTTTAAACTTAATAAAACCCAATCTGTTTAATATAGCTGCTAAGACAATTCCATCATTATGTAAAAGTCATTATGTTGATCAATAATTCCAGGAAAAGACAGTGAATGAAATGTTAAAAGGAATTATTTTCAGAGGCAAAGATAGCAGGTACATTGTGGGCACTGGCTATAACTATGACTTGAAAAATAAAGAAAAACTGTCTCTTTTTATATTTTACAAAACAATTAATAAAATGAAAATATTCAACCCTCTTCAATGCAAAAATTGGATTACGTTTCAAAAACTTGTAAGCCACTTATTCAGAATTAGATTACAAGCTTTCCATAGAAAATGCAGTGGTTAGGTTCCTTATTAACCCTAGGAAAAAAAATGACAACATTGTTAAAATACTCTACCATTTGTAATAAATAAATATTCAAGACAATGTTGCAATGCTAATCTCTGAGGAGAAAAATAAAACAGAAATTTTATAACAACGACAATTTTAAAAAATGTATTTTCAAGATCATCATTTGAGGAAAATTAGATTTAATTATAGTTATTTCCTGAAGACTGTGATATATGCGACATGTTTCCAGAGATATAGAGGTTGATAATATTGGTTGTCATATCTAATGTCATGTCAAAACTTAAGGCTTTTCAATTCATTCCTATTCACATCACTAGATAGCATAGAAATGACTGGAGTTTTCTTTAAAATGATAAGCAGGATCTATCTAAAACCATCACCAAGCATTATCTATATTGGATCTAAGTTAGAAGCACTTCCAATAAGATCAAGGGTAAAACAATAACGCCCACTATTCAATAAAAGAAGAAAAAAGAAATTGGAATTAGAATAGGAAATGAGAAAACAAAACTATCACTGTCTGCAAATGATATGATGTGAAACTTAAAGAATTTTAGAGAATCAACTAAAAAACTACTTAGAATAATTAACAACTTTAGCAAAGTTGCAGAATATAAAATAAAAACCCATAATCATCAGCATTTTTATATCTCACCAACAAAGCTCAATAATAACTGGAGGCAATATGAAATATCAGGGCATATGCCTGCCAAGACAAACCAAGACAAAACCACAATTAAAAAATGCTTTGCACACAAATATAGTTGAATCTAGACATATGGTAAAATAATTGTTCATGGGCAGGCAGAGCTAATAGAATTAAAATGACAATTTACCTAAACTACTTTACTCAGTGCCAGACCAATAAAACTACCAAAAATTGTTTTATACAGCTAGAAAAAATAATAACAAAATGCATCTGGGAGAACAAAAAATCAAGAACTTCAAGGGAACTAATACCAAAAAAATGCAAAGGAAGTTGGCCTAACTATATTTGATCTAAAACTATATTATAAAAGCAACAATCATCAAAAATAATGGTGAATCAGTGGAACTGGTTAAGTAAAAAAACCACAGTGATAAATGACTATAGTAATTTAGTGTTGCATAGACCCAAAGATGCCAGCTTCTGGGATAAGAATTCATTATTTCACAAAAACCAGGAAAACTGGAAAATAGTGTGGCAGAAACTAGACGCAGACCAACATCTCACATGCTATACCAAGATAAGATCAAAATGGGTATATGATTTAGACATAAAGGATATCATCATAAGCAAATTAGGAGAACAAGGAATACTCTTTACCTGCTATAAAGCTATAGATAATGCAAGAATTTATAACCAGACAAGAGATTGAAAACATTATCAAATGCAAAATGGACAATTTTGATTATGTTAAGTTAAAAGGGATTTGTACAAACAAAATCAATGCAACTAACATTAAAAGGGAAGAGAGAAAAGAAAAAAGCTTGGAATTTTTACATCAAGTATTTCTCATAAAGGTCTCATTTATCAAATAGATAGCGAACCGAGTCAAATTTAGAAGAATACAAGTAATTACACAATCAATAAATGGTCAAAGGACACGAACAGGCAGTTTTCAGATAAAAAAATTTAAAGCTATCATATGCAGAAATGCCATAAATAGCTATGAATTAGAGAAATGCAAATTAAAATAAATCTTAAGTATTGCCTCATACCTATCAGACTTGCCAATATGACAGAAAAAAGAAAATGATAAATGCTCAGGGGGGAAAAAATCGGTTTCATCTAAGCAACCCATGTTTTAAATACCTGAAACAACTTACATCTATGATTTGGTGAATTTTCGTAAGTTGATCTCAAAATTTAAGCATATTCAGAGGATCAAAAGATGATGGATTTAAAGCTAAGGGAAACTTTAGAAGACATTTTATTCAATACCATCATTTTACTAATGAAGAAATTGAGGTCATCATTAGGGAACTAACATTCAAGATCAATTACTCTTAATATTTATTTTTTTAAAAAGGGCTTTACAAAAGGGATATACAAAGTCAGTATATTGTTGCAAATGTAAAGAACAAAAACCTAAAACTATATGCTGTGACATTATAATGATCAAACAGTGCTGAAAAATGGAAAAGAATTTGTATCTCTCTTCCTTCTGTGCATATAAAATATTGCATATCCTGTCAGCTTTGTGTTAGTTTTGCCAAACTATTATTATTTTTCTTCCTTTTTATTCTTTGCTCCAAGGAATGGCTCAGAATGCTTGTGTGAAGGTGAAGGGAAACAACATATATAGGAATAAAGATGAGATTAAAAACAGTTTATAAATCAATTTTTAAAAATAATAAAATGCAGTGTTTACCCTATGTTTTGCTTTAATTTTCTTTCTGTACTCTTCTTTGTCAAATTTGTCCTCTTCTTTCAGCCTTTCCTTTGCTTTTTCCAAGTTGATGCCAGCACACTCATCTTCTTCCTCAATTTTGTTCACATTGGATTTCTGTATAGGTGGCCACTGCTGAACTAACTGTTAATTCAAAAAGAAGATACCAGTAAACTTTATCATTCAGTATGACAATTATTCATTCAAACTAAAACAGACATATAAACAAACACAGAATTTTTGCAATAATACCTTTGCTTCTTAAGCTTTCTGTACATCTATCTGCTTGGCCCTAGAGGGCAGAACTAGGTAAAAGTTGAAAAGAAGCAGGTTTAGAACATCATGTACAGAAGAAATAAAATCTTATTAACAATCACAGTTAACCAGAATTTGAAGACCAGTAGATAACAGGTTCCTTCTTGCTAAAGAGCTTAAAACAAAGAGTGGGTGACTACTCATTGGTGTTGTCTTATAGGACCCTCTTATAAAGATGCAGAATGGTAGCCATTATTCTCTTTCAATTGTGACATTCTGATTCTGTTCATGCAATACTGAAGCAAGAAGTATATGAAACTAAACATTTCATTAAAAAAGAGCACAAAGCTAGAACTTATAAATGGTGCAAAATGAATATTTTTAGTGAATAAAAAAGACCTTTATTCTGACACCACAAGGCAAAAGATTTAACTGAGGCCAGTATTTTAGTTTATATAATATAGTAAGATTTGAATGGGTTCTCTCGCAAATAGCATGATTTGATTTTCATCTGACTTATGTTTTTTGCTAAGAGACTTTGGAAAGCTGATACAAATTTAACCTATGGTTTACGTAACAAAAATCCCAAAAGAAATCTTTTTTTTTTAGCTGACGCAATTGGGGTCAAGTATGCCCAGGGTCATACAGCTAGGAAGTGTTAAGTGTCTGAGGGCAGATTCGAACTTAGGTCCTCCTGACTTCAGGATTAGTGCTCTATCCACTGTGCCACCCAGCTGCCCCTCAAAAAAAATCTTATAATTGCTATTTATTGAAAAATACTCATATCTGAGGCAGATTAAAGCTACATGCTTTAATCTAACATGAAAGGACTCTATGAACATTATTTACTCTTCTGATAATGACATATGTAAAATCAATACTTTATTGATACAATCAAAGCTATATTTTGCTATTCTGATATTAGCTAGTAGCACAGTTGCAAGCTTGAATGAAACATTAGACTTAAAAATAAGAAAACTGGTTCTACCATAAACTTACCAGATAATATTTGGCCTGTGACATTACCTCTCTGATCCTCCATTCATATGAAAAATGAGGCATGACTATAAGATCATTATAATGCCTTTAGCATTAGATTTCTATAATTCTGTGACATATTGTGTATTTTCCTTAGTTTTCAGATTACTTTGTACAAAGACAAAGAGAACAGAAAATGAAGATAGCTATATGTAAGAAGCATAAATATATGTTCATCATCTCTGTATTTCTTTTGGGATAAGGTAAGACATATAAAAAGAAAGTTTGTTTTATAGAGACAGAATATAGAAGACAATTTTGTTATTCTTATTGGGCTTGTAATCATTTTAAAAGTAGTTTTACTTTCCTGTATTACAACATATAGTTCAGAAAACACTTTATTAAAGTAATTCCCTATGTGATCTAGAAATTGCTTGTTTTATATATAGGTAATAAGTATTAATATATAGGTAATTATATATAGGTAATAAGAACACAGATTCTTCCTGTTCTGAATACTGCTATCTGGCAGAGTACTGGCAGAATCTTACCTCTCCCTCTTCTGTAAAGGTGACTTTTGTATTCACTTTAAATTTCCTTTTCATCACTTTTTTTGCTTCAGTCACTTTCGTTGCTTTTTTCTTGATGCTAGAATTAGATGGTTTCTTCTGTGTAAAAAGACAAAGATAAAAGACATAACTGACCAAAGGGTTATTTTATGAAAATAATTGAACATTTAGCTATGTTCTTTCCTAAGTGGGTAAGTCATTAGGAAATGAAGCATCTAAAGACAGTTTAAGACAATATAAGTTATCCCAAAACAGAAAGGGCTGGCTTGGGAAGCAGCAAGTTTTCTGCAAATGGATATGCTCCTGTGGAAGTCAAATAATTATCAGTGATAGACAAGATGGCCTTTAAGTTGCCTTTCAAACAAAAGGTCTTGGGAAATACTGAGTAAGCCCAAATAAAAATTTTCTACATGTATATGATGCTCTGAGCAACAGAAAAGATAAACTAGCACAGAGTTGTAAAGTAAAATAATATTTTGAATTAACTCAATTTCTCAGGTGTGAATGTTATTTAAAAGAGGGCAAAGATAGGAGAAGAATAAATACTTAAGTAGTAAAATATAATACAAAATACAACTGCAACCCAACATATCTATCCTTCAGAATATATAATTTTAAGCAACACAAATACTTAATATTTTACTCTAAACAACCAATTCTTAAAAGGTGGCAATGCTTAAAGGATCAATGTTTAGTCCAATCCCATACAGGGAAAATATTTAGGGTCAATGAAAGTCGACACATTTTGAAAGTTATATCAGTGAGGCAAAGTCATGCTGTTTTGTGGTTAATCAAAATGATCAAAAAATCATTAGAAGATACTGCAAAGAAAAACAAAAGATTGTAAGTGATATATGTAACTGTTATCCATCAATACTATTATCTTAATACTTAGGACAACTGGACTTTGAATGACATTGAAAAGAAACAGAGAAAAATGATTAATTCCCAACTTAGCAGGAGTTTATTGTGTTTATGTAGAACTTAATAACACTAACAAACACCAATATTTCTAGAACAGACTAACCAAGACACTTGTACATAAATGAGTAAGTACTACATGGAGGCAGTAACATACTTATGTAAGAATGGGCTAGTCTCTCACTATGTACTAGACTGAAAACATTCTTTTCTGAAAGGACAGAATTTTGCAGATAGGAGTCTTTGTGTTCTTCTTAAGTGACTAAGTGTCTGGGTCCTGGAGATTATCATATAAGATGGAAAAGCTAATAACCATTTACATATTTAATAAGTGATGTTTTAAAACTGCACAAACATATATGATAAATCTAAGATTAAAAGGTAAACAATCAAGTATCCCCAAAATATATATGCATTAAGTTTCTCCAATAACGGTATATAAAGAACTATATATAAGATATATAAAGAACTTATTCAACTTTATAAGAAAAAAGAGTCAGTCCTCAACTGATAAATAGGCTAAAAATAAGAATCAGTAGTTCTTCAGGAAAGAAAATTCAGGCTACCTACAGCAATATGAAAAAATACTCCAAATCACTACTAATTAAAGAATCAGAAATTAAAACAAAACATTCCACCTCATATTTATCAAAGTAACAAAAACAATGAAAAAGGAAAATGATAAAAATTGGAAGAGCAGTAGAAAAATAGGCAAAAATGATGTATTGTTAGTGGAGTTATGAATGGGTACAAACAATCTAGAAAATAATCTGTAACTATACACAAAAAGTTTCCAAACAATGTATGTTGTCTGACCTACTTATATCACTGCTGTGTAACTATTTAAAAGAGATCAAAGTAAAAAGAAAATGTCCTTCAAGTATAAAAATATATCTTTGTACTATAAAATTTTAAAATTTAATCTTTTTATGGTAACAAAAAACTGGAAACTAAGAGAATGTCCATCAACTGAGGAATGGCTGAATAAATAGCAATTCATGAACATGATGGAAGATGATTATACTATATAATATGGAAAAATATGATTTCAAAAGGACACAAAAAGATTTAAATTGACTGATGCAGACTGAAGGGAGTAGAATCTGAATTAACAATTTATACTATAACATCAATATTATTAAAATGAACAGTTTGAAGAACGTTATTATAAACAATGAAGCCAGTAAAACTAGAAGAAAAATGTCTAAAACAAAAACTCATGAAAGCTGTAAGAACTATATTCAATACAATGACCATTCATTTATTTCAAGGAGCAGATTAAATCTGAAAAGTGACAGATCTAGGATTCAGAATGAAAAAGAAAAATTGTACATAATTACTGAATTTCTTTCCTTTGACTAATCATATTTGTTATAAGAAATTTACTTTACTTTCCCTTTTCCCCCCAAATGGAGAAGACAGAAAGACTAGAAAATAGACTTGTATTAATTTGAAAAATAGAAGAAGGGGATGGACTGCTATACGTGTGAAATATTATATGTACTATCAAAAGAGTTCATTGTATTAGTCATTTTATTTATTTCACTTTGCTACAAGAGATCTCTCACATAACCTGTGAATGTCTCTAACGTAAAAATATATCAACAAAATATAAACATTAAATCAACTGGGAAACAAGTGAAGAAAAAAGCTTGAGGAAAAAATAGGTCTTTTGAACTATTGTTAGTTGCTGTCTACTTCACTGAATTATCTTGTATTTATGCATCTTTGTCAAATATGAATTCTTGGAAGACAAGGCTTATTTTTTTATTTTGCTTTTTTTCAAAATAACAACTACTCCAGTGCCTACGCAATACATTGTACACAAGTGGGCCCTTAAAAACAGCTCCCTGAATGAGGTGAAGAATATTTACTGTATGATAATGAACATGCACATAAAATAACAAAAAAGTAATATAAATCAATAATTTTGCCCAATGCAAGTTAGATTTTTTTAAATGCTGATGCAGGAGGTATTCTAAAATTCTTAGTGCAATTTGAAGTTTTAATACCTTAAAATTAATTTTGAGGTGAGGAATTGTTAATGTAAATGTTTTAACAGCCACATTTTGAATTTATACTTGTATTGTAGTTTAAATTCTAGAAAATGGCACCACCACAAATGTATTTTCTAACTGTCTCTAAATCAACTTACTATTACACTTTATTTCACTGCAATCAAAAATCATATGAAGATGAAAAAACATTTAATTTTATTTCTCCACTTCTGAGGACACAAATCAATTTATAATCAAGAAACTAGTGACATTTGCTCTCTAATAGAAATTTATGACAAATAAATGAGATGTAGCTCTGAAGAGTCATATTTTACAGTAGACCTCTATCAGTAAGTCATGCTTCTAAAAGCAAAACTAAGAAACCAAAACATTTATTAACATTATCTTTAAGCCAACAGACCTTTAGGAAAAATTTAAAAGTAGGGGAATAAATGTTTGGTTCCCATTCAACTTCTACTACTACTTCTTTTTTTTTTTTAAATAATTTAGGCTTTCACTGACCCATTTTTTTTTTTTGCTTTTTTTTTTTTGTTGTTGTTGTTTATTTGTTTGTTTGTTTGTTAAGACTTAGTTTTCTAAATGGAGGGACTGAAGCACAAAAATCCAAGGAATCAAATTTAGAAGGTACCTCAAAACCAATCTCTCCAACCACTTCAGAAAAACTTTTTTTTTCTCTTATGGTCAGATGAAATCTGTCTTCTTACAATAACTTCTTATAATATCCTCCTCCTTTCCCCTTCCCCCGCCCCAGTAATTCCTAGTTCTACAATCTTGGGACAAGCAGAAAAAAAGTCTATCACACTTTCTCATTAAAACTCTTCAAATATTTGAAAAGATCAATTCTGATATCTCTAGAGCCTCTCTTTATTGGAGTAAAAATGCCCATGTCCTTCAACCAAAATTCAAAAAACATAGTTTCATATTCCTTTATTATCCTTGTTACCCTCTTTCAATGCTTTCCAGCAGACTGAATGACAATGAATATAAAGTACATAGAAGAAAGCAAATCACCTTACATGCATTATCTCATTTGAGCTTCACAATGACCCTTAGAGGAGGGTACTGTAGGTATTAATATTCCCTTTTAACAGAAGAAAAAATTGACTCCTAGAGGGTAAGTATTGGTCTACTATCACTTACATATTAAGTGTCCAAAGTAGTCTATGAGCCCCAAATAATTCCAAAATGGCATAGAAGATAGAGCACTAAACTAAACATTAGGAAAAACCCAGTTCAAATTCTGCCTTAGATACTTATTAGCTGTCTGACCCTAAGCAAGTGTTTGTTAGCCTTAGTTTCAAAATGGAGAAAATAATAAGACATTTGAAAAATGTTTTCCACAATACCTGGCTTATTGTAGGCACTTAATAAATGCTTGTTTCCTTCTAGTATTTATCATATTGATGCCTTTCCTAAAATTTAGTTCCCAAAATTGAATACAATATCTAATAATAATCTGCAACAATTTAAAGAAAAAAATCTTTGAAAGACTTAAGAACTCTAAGAAATGAAATGACCAGAGTATTAATGTTACCTACCTTCTGACAGAAACATAATGTACACAAGGTACAAAATAATACAAACATTTTGTATAAAGGCAATGTGGGAATTTATTTTACTTTTCTATACATATTTTCTAGAAGGGCTTTACTTTGTTTTTTGCAAATAGAGAAAGGGAAATGAATGAAGGGAAGGAGTAGATGTGATTAGAGACAGGGCCCTCCTTCTTCCTAGTCCCCATTAACAAAAACAAAGCAGGAAGATAATATATAATAAACTGACCAATCAACTCTTCCAAAAGTGTTGCAAGGATAAAAACAAGATAATAGACATGATAGTTTATTAAAGCATTATATGGCCTCTACAATAAAATCCCATGATTTCAGTGAGATGGGTATGCTTTCCACTAAAACAGTTAATAACTCTTTCATCACACCTCCATTTTTACTTGTGGCTAACTTTCTGATGATGAGCCTGCTTCACATTTAACTATTTAGTCTTCAAACACAAGTACACAATCTATCCCCATCCTGTAGTTGAAACGCTTCCAAATTCCAAGTTGGTGGAATCTGCTAATGCTTCAGTTTTTCTAGTACAGGCTTAGAGAAACCATGCAAATTTCTATCCTGTATCAAAACTTTGAGGATGATTTTAGTGGAACTATATATTTTGAGTTATTGCCAAATTACTGTTGCATATGATACGACTTCCTTCAGTTCCTCCCAACTCCACAGTCTCTTTTAGAGAGAACTGCCCCAGTTCTTCCATTTGGAACACCTCTTTTAGATCTGTACCAGCTTTTCCATCACTCCCATAAAATTTTCCATGGAGAATTGAAGACAAAAGCAAGAGAAAGGAGACAAAGAATTAGTTTCCACTAGAGCCTAAAAGATCAAAGTCCCATCTCTCATATGGCTGGCTCTGTGAACTTCGAGAAAGTAACTTTACTTTTCAATGTTTTAAGCAACTCTGAAAGACTCTTAAGTTACACAGAAGACACTGACTTGCAATATCAAAGGGAATTTTCTTTCCTGGGAGTTCTTTAAAATCAATTAAATCACAGGGACAAAACAATGGAGACACACACACACACACACACACACACACACACACACACACACATACACACACCCTTGGAGTCAGGACCTTAGTTTGAAGTTTAGTTTATGAATTTATTATTATTAATTTATTTTCATTTTCAAAATGAGGATAGTAATTGCTGTGGTTTGTGAGGAATATTTCATTTGTATCCCTACTCTATTCCAGTCAGTATCAATCAATTTGATATGATTCCATAGAGGTAAGTGGTATAATTTCTATATATTAAGCCCTAGAATTGTATTGAGCAGCATATCGTAAATTCACTTCCTTAATCAAAGGAATTTAAGTAAAGGCCTTTCATTCTTGTTTTTCCTTATCATGGAAACCAAATTTAGTGTGGCAGAAATGACTCAATTATATGGAAAATCTTCCAATTTATCTTTGCACCTCTGGATCATTCTCTCTTGTCCAACAAGAGCACTTTAGTTAGTGGAGATACCCCATGCTTCATCCAATCTGTGATCCCTCCTGCCATGTCATTTTTGGCTTCAAGAGTAAGGTCTATCAACCAATAAGATTCTGTATTTCACCATGCCTGTTTTGCATTTCTAGATCTCAAATCCTATAAGTACAAGATCTTGGAAGAATCAGGCATCTAAGATTGTGAGGATAATCTGAGATCTACTTCATCAATTTCAAGTATCTAATCTCAAATGGCTCTTATGGAGATCAAAGGAGATAAATTGCATTTAATAATTATCATTATCACTATGATTATTATTAAAATACATTCTGGAAAAGTCAATCCATTATTTCAGTCAATTGAGAATTTAAATAAGATGTATAAACAATGTCCCTAATTAGGTTCTTCTTGGTTCTTAGGTTCTTATTGTTTCACCTTTAATCCTCTTATTACTTCATCCATAATTTAAACTTATAAAGTAAGTGTTTAATATTACCAACTAAAAGATATAGAATGAATTTAAAACATTGAAAACAATGAGCAAGCCACTCTTTTTTAACTGAGTAGATGAGGTTAAACTCTGAAATTTTTGTCCATCTAACTACTCTCATCAAAATACTTACAAAGGGCCACAATATATCACCAGCTTAAAGAAAAAAGGCTTTAGTGTAGCGACAAGCAAAATTTTTTCAATAATGGACCATGTGATCAAAGAGATGTGAATCTCATGAATATTTTACAAATATGATTTCTAATTAATCTGAGCCTGTATTAGCATGACACCTAGTGGCAACCATTTATACAAAAGTAGCAGTGTGAAGAAAGAGAGTTAAGAATGTGTAGCTATGACCTCAAATATATAAGTATTCCTTCCAACAATACAGCTTGCAACACATCCATGTTTTATCCTCTGCTATGATTCTTATTCATGTTTTCCCCCCAGAGGAGGGTATGCTAGAAGGTAGGATTTTTTGAAAATAAAAAGCAGTCTACTTCCTCTTCCAGTAGGACATGTTTCTAATTTTATCCTTTCATCATGTTTCTCCTGAGCAATTCTTGTTAATCAAAGGCTACAGACTATGCAACTCCCTATTTATCAGTTCCATGACCCCCAACTTTAATTCTTCAGAGATTTTATTTTGTGACTCAGATACAATATCACTGAAAGAATATTGATATTAAAAATTGCCTTTTGTTTGGGGATAAATTTGGGATAATCAAAAACACTGTTAATTTCCCCAAAAACAATTCTTCCATTTCTCTATTCAATTTTGGATACAGTTCATTATCCATCTTCAAGGTGTATCCAAAATATATGTACTAATCAACTGGCTCTAAGAAATGTCTATCAAATTTCATGGTATTCAGAGTATGGAAACAGACATTCTTCATCTACCTAGTATTTTCTGAATGGAGAGAGACAATGAATTCTTTTGAACAATTTTGGATTTCATTTAGAAGGTTCTATATTGCTGAGGCTTAATACATCAGAATACCATCTGCAATATGGAGCATTTGGAGTCTATCACTATAAAGGGTATCATAAAAGTTTTAGTTAAATTTTAAGCTACTGATGTTTAAAAAGCTCTCATAAAACATGTATGTTGACTACATTTGCCCGTCTCATGGAAAATGTCCTGAAGGGTTCAAATGAGAGGAACAAAAAGTTTCCCAAGAGTCTTATGTAGTTTTAAGTTTCAATTAGCTTACTTTAACAGCTTCAAACAACATTAAGACTCGTAGAACAACCTGTATATAAGAAATTCCCCCTTACATTTAGACCCAGTGCAGGATATCTTCCATGACTGGGGCAAACACAGCAACATTCTTCTGTCACCCTTTTTTATTACTTACTTGATATTAACCATGTGTCACAGAATAAAACTATATTAGTACATTTCTCTTGAAACTACTCATGCTACATGCTACAAGGTATCTTGTATTCCTTACAAATTTTAGTTAATTGTATCACTATGAAGATCTGGCCCTGTTATTAAAAAAAAAAAGCCACAAAAAATATATCTATACCTTTGATACAAATCTGAGGAGGAAAGAAGAGAACAGAGAACATAATAAACAATGGCTAGATAGTGTACATAGACTGTTTGGGAGATAGTGAACAGCTATAAACTGTTTGAATATAGAATAAAGGAAAAGAAATAGAGCAGAGCTTGAAAGGTAAATTAGAATCAGATTATAGTGGATCTTAAATACAGATTAAGGATTTCTGTCTTTATTTGGTAAACAACAGTGCAAAGTTTCTGAGTAATAAACAAAATCACACATGTACTAGGAAAAGGATGTGAGACTTTCAACTGTCTACTGAATCATTTATCTCTCTACCTGAATATTCTATTAAAACTTCAATTCAAAAAACTCAAGTGGCAATTCAAGCAAAATGACTCATCTCCCTACTTCTAGTTCTATTATTCTCTATTCCTTACTACTTCTATTTCTAGACTTGAGATCAGGAAGAGCTAGGTGAAAATTCTATCTTGGTTATCAAAACCTTTTTAAAATTCAGTTTTCTTCCCTATAAAACAGAGCTAATATTACTCTTCAAAGTTGTTATCAGGTTGAAAAGAAAAAAACCGATCTTAAAGCATAATGCTTCTAGGATAAAGTACAAACTTCTATGCTTGACATTCCTCTTAACTCTCCAGACTGATTATATATTATTTCCCTTCATTCAATCATCAATCCAGGCAAACTGGCCTTCTTTCTTTTCCCTCTACAAATTCCAACTTTTGTCCTCTGGCCTTTGCTGGATCTCCCATTTTTGCAATGTTCTCCACCTCCCCTTCATACTTTAGAACCCTTAGCACCTTAAAAGTTCAGCTCCGGGTGTCCTACTCCTAGAGGAGGCCTTTCCTGATTTCTCATTCAAAACCACTTTATATATATTTGTACATATTTTTCTTTCCTATGACAGAATGTAAGTTCCTTGAGAGCAGGGACCATTTAATTTTTGTCTTTGTGACCAGCATGTTAGAATGAATTTGTAGAAATGTCCTTTCTTCATTATTATATTACAAACTCCCTAAGTGGAGGGAACTCCTTATTTCATTTTTCTGTATGCCAACTGAACCCCTCAAATATGGCAGGTGATCAATAAATTAAAGCTGTCATCATTACTATGCCAATGCTCTCATTTTATCTTTAATAACTATAAAGATTCATCCATAAGACAGAATCTCAGAGTTGCTACCTATGATAAAAGGGAGATTCGTAGATCATTATTTCAGTTAATCAAAACTTTGAGAAATTTTTTCCTTGGCTAATAAAACTGACTAGTATCTTACCTTATATATCAATAATTCTCTAAAAGAAGATACCACATACACAAATTCACAAATATAGTTCCTTTATTCTTTAACAAACTCAGAGAACTCATCATGTTTTGCCCTAGGAATACAATTTTAACCTGCCACTTTTAATTAATCGTTCCATATTAGGAAACAGGCAGCTGAAAGCAAATTGGAAAAATGGAGTCTGATACACACTTTTTTAGCTTTTTTTTCACTACAGAAAATAAGCAATGGCAATTATCAGTTTCATTTTAGGTAGTTTACAAATTGAAACAAAAATTTTCCCCTCTTCTCTGCATTTTATAGAATTCTTTTAAAATTTATGAGATATTCGTACAAAACTAGAAGCAGCAATAAGAGAAAATGATTTCTCTAATAATAAATATCAAAACATATTGAAAGTTTCACAATTTGTTATGGTTTTTAATTTGTCACTCTCCAGGAGCCCAGCCTTTATTAATTCTCTATCATGAGTTGCACTTAACATTTTAGAGTAACAAATGAAAACACTGCAAATGAATACTTCTGGATCAAGAAGGCAGATCTTATTGATCATTGAGAGAAATTTTAAAGATGCAATTCAATTCAACTAATATTTATTAAATACCCCCTACTATGTGCAAGGCATTAAAAGAAAACAATGAGTAGAATTAGAACAATTTCATATTTTTCTAATTCATTTTCTAGGTAGACAGAAAAAGTCCTTTTCTTTGTAAAGGTTTTAATAATACTATCACTTCATTTTTCACAGACTTGCAGAACTTCAGAGCTGGAAAGGCATATTTTAGTCCATTTGTCCCTGAAAAAGAACCCCCACTTGAATATACTTAATCAATGACCATGCTGCTTTTATAAAACCTCCACAATCTCCTAAAGCAGATAATTCCACTTTAGTTAAAGTTCTAACTGTTGGAATTTTCTTGACATCAGGTCTAAACATGTCACGGTTTACAATATTGACCCATTTACTGTGTCTAGTTATTGCTCTCAGGGAGCTAAAGAATAAGTGAAATCCCCTTTCTAAAATACTGAAACAATTTGAAGACAGGTATATTCTATCTTTTCAATGTAAAAAAATTCAGACTTCCCTCACCTGATCTATTTGGCACCAAGTAGGTGCCTTTTATCATACAGGAATTCCTCTTTTAGTGTTTCTCCAACTTATCAATGACTTCCAAAAATGTGGTATCCCAGATCCGAAAAATAGCATTCCAAAAGAACTTTAACAATTAAATATGACATTAAAACTCTTCTCAATAATTTAAAAGCAATACATTATTCCCCTCTTAATGTAGACCAAGTTAAAATTCACTTTGGGGCCATATGCTGTACTCACATTCAAATTACAAAGTCTACTAAAACCCAGGGATCTTTTTCAGATAAAACTACAATCTAATCACATCTATCTCATGTTGCACTTCTGCAGTCAATTTCTTGGAAAAAGTAGGAAAAGACAAGCTTTTTTTGGTCTCTCCTTGTTTCACTGATTTTTGCTTGCCTCATATATCTGCCTATTGAGTGACAAAAAAATGACACTATTCCTAATATATGGTTTACTATCACCTTTGTTGTCCACCTGAATTCAACAAAAGAATGAATGAAAGAAAAACACTATGGTAAGTGTTGGGGATATAAATACAAAAGTTCCTTTCCCTCAAGGAGGGTATACTCTAATTGAGGGAGACAATACATAAATAGTGGCAAGGACAAAATATTTTGACTTGGAAAGTTATAAGAAGGGTAAGTTTAATAAAAAGCATATAGTATAAAAACAATATTGATTTCATTATGGTTCTAGAACTGGAAGTGGAGTGGTAAATAGATGCTAAAGAACAAGGCAATGAGGAGGATGTGCTGGCAAGGCAACTGATGTAATAACCAGAGAGTAAAGTCCAGTCTGAATGGGCCATGTAAAGCATTTACCACATAGGATAGCAGAGTTCCCATTAGATATATCTACAGATGAAAGAGCTAAGGATCAGGACACTGTCTCTGTTCTAGAGGTGAATGGGGTATTCTAACCATGAAATCATCTTGATGGTGTGGAAAGATTATGGGCTTGAGGTCAGAAAACATGCTATTCAAACCTTGATTCTGTCAATAACTCTGTGGCTGTCATAACATTCCTCTGAACTTCCATTATTGGTAGGCTCATAATGTTAAAAGGAAATTCTTTTGTTTGCACTTTTGCCTTGATTAATGAGGCAAAACTCAGGTAAATAAAAATTTGAAAGAATTTATTCAAAGTATCAAAGTAATAGTACATTGATAGCCTGATCACTTGAGATCAGCAAGGGCTAGAAGCAGCTTTTTTTTTTTTTTTTTTTTTTTTTTTGCTGAGGCAATTGGATTAAGTGACTTGCCCAGGATCAAACAGCTAAGAAGTATTAAGTATCTGAGGCCAGATTTGAAGTCAGGTCTTCCTGAATTCAGAGCTGATGCTCTATCCACTGCGCCACCTATCAGCCCTGGAACCAGTTTTTATTAATAACTTTCATAATGAGGCAAAGAAAAATTCAGATGAGCAAAAGTTGACTACATCTCACTTCCTCCCCAATTGCAATAATAGATACAGACAGGTAGAAGGTAACTGGCTACATGATGAATGGCAAAAAACACAAAAGTTGCAGGTCAGGGAATAATAGGTCACTCAGCATAACTTTTTTTTTTCTTTTTTCTGGTTATACATGTAAATTAATTCTTTTAATACACATTTCTTTATGAATCATGTTGGGAGAAAAAAAATCAGAACAAAAGGGAAAAACCATGAGAGGAAAAAAAAAAAGGGGGGGGGGGGCCGACAGGGAGTGAACATAGCATATGATGATTTACATTCATTATCCATAATTCCCTCTCTGGATATGGATGGCATTTTCTATCCAAAGTTTATTGGGACTGCCTTGGATCACTGAACAGCTGAGAAAAACCAAGTTTTTCATAGTCGATCATCACCAGCATAACTTTGAATAACAAGGATCAGCAATTTAAAGCTAGAATAGATTCCAAAGGTCATCTAGTCTAAATGACTCATTTAACAGATAAGAAAACTGAAGCCCAGCTGGGTACTTTTTCAGCATCAGTGTGCTGCAGCTAAGCGTGCTATGGAACTGCTACGATTGGCTAGCTAAGGAAGCTGAAAATGTGAAAAGAAGGATAGGTAGGTCCTTCCCTTCCACACTCCACTATTCCCAGCCCAGTCTCCATATCACAGTTCAAAATGAACTATATTCTTGATGCCACCAGCCTCATGGACTGGTCATAGACATATTGACAAGAAATATCTGTGACTCCTTTGAGGTGGTAGAACCCTTATAGGTTATTTGCAAAGCATGGATCAATTTGCTAATTTAGTATTACACCAAAATGTGGAACACATTCTTGTGTGTCAAAAATATGGCAATATACCTCGAGATTTTTGTTGTCCTAAGAAAAAATGTGGTCCCTTCTAATAGAAATAGGCCTGGAAAAGCAAAGTAACACTCCTCCTCAAGCAAGTTATCTATTGAAGAAATACTGGGAGAATAAAGAAGAAAGAAGAAGAAAAAAGCAGACTAAGCAGGAAGCAAAGAAGCTAAAAGTCCAAGCTCTCAAGTAAAGGAGCCTCTCTATTCCCTGAGCACATACTCTGGATAGATATTAGATGTTCTGCTGTGAACCTTGCTCTCCTCAGAGCAGAATTAGTCACTGGAATTTAACTGACACAATAGTTACTTTTTCATTAGACTGAAACCTACAGAGTTTTGGGAAATGGTTTATTTCAGATTCTCAGTTTCACAATTGTGCGGCCTTATTTTTTTCTTAACAAAATCATTTTATAAAAAGACGTGGACTTTTTTCATACATGGCTGTGGAGCCAAGAGATTACTTTCACTAGGCTTTATGGGAAATTTTATTCACTTGTAAATAAAATATGAATTTTTTTTAAAGTGGAGGGGGAGGCGGGGGTGGACGGGCACCCAAGTCAAGAAGACTCATCTTCATTAGATCAAATCCAACCTAAGACATATACAGAACTGTGTGATCCTAGGAAAGTCACTTAATCCTTGTTTATCTCAATTCCTCAAATGTAAAATAATTTGGGGAAGGAAATGGCAAACCATTCCAGTATCTTTGCGAAATAAACTCTAAATAGAATCAGGACCAGTCAGATACGACTTGAAAATAAAATAGAAGTCATTTAGTATAAACTAATTTAAAAAAAATTTTTTTAAGACCAAATCTCAAAATAAGTAATGAGAAACAATATTACTGTATTATTTCAGGATGCCAGTGAAGTCTTCAGGAACTGCCGATCAGAAGTTAATAACTATAATCTACCATGGCAACAAATTATTTTCAAGGGACTATTTTAGCACCACTGATATCAGGTCTTTCCCATGACCACAATATTTTAAGGCACTTAGATTTCTCAACTAGATGAGAGAATCACTAATACTTGCTCTCTGTGGTTCAAAAGCCTCTATTATTTTTACAAAGCTATTGACATTGAACTATTTGGTTTGTGCCTAGACCAAAAGAGGAGCTAAATGAGTACAATTACTGCTTTTAAGTCATATTATTGAAGGTACACCTTACTCCATCAACACAATTTTGACATGCTAGATTTGAAGAATTTTAGAGGCTTTTAGATTTTAGAGGAATATGATGTAATAGCAAAATTCAAATGAGAAATTCAAATTAAAGTAACAACTTGCTATAACAAAGGTTTACTGTAAAACTGAAAGTAATTTAAAATTGATCATCTATATTATCCTAGATCATGAAATTTAAAAAAAAAAAAAACTAAACTGTTCTGGTTACCTGAACAAATGTATATTAAACTTGGATAAAGTTGTCAGGCCTTCAAATTTTCTCTGAAGTTAATGATCTTTCCAAAGGGATTCAAGAGAACTTATATAAATGGCAAGATTTTATTTTTCTAAAATACATAGATACTTTTAGGGGAAAAAAACCTAGAATTTTCTCTTTTAAAAGGACCATCGAGCTTATGAGAGTTAACTTTTTGAACTTCAGAGTTTATGTTTCAAAGATGACATACAATAGAAAACAAATATTTTGGTTTCTATCATTTCATCATGGTACTGTATATTTCAGTTAATGAAAACCCTAGAATACTTATTTTGATGCTCACTTCATTTATCTAAATCTTGAAAAATTAGGAAATCATCAAATGTTAACTTTCTCCAGGGTCTTCGCCCTCCCTCACTCTCCAATTTTAAGTGGCAATTGTGCTACTTAGTAGGCAGGTAGGCAGCACAGTAGGAGAGTTGGATCTGAAGTTAGGAAGACCTGAGTTCAATGGTGACCTCAAATGGGTAACTAGCTATGTGACCCCTGGGAAGTTATTAAACCTGTCTGCCTCAATTTCCTCATCTCTAAAAATCTCTCCTTTCTAAGGGTGCTGTAAGGATCAAACAGGATTATAGTTGTAAAGCACAGTATCTGGCCAATAGGTAGGCGCTATATAAATGGTAGCTAGCAGCAGCAGCAACAATACTAATTTTTTAACCCGGAAAAGACTCAACCATTCTGGATTATAAGGGAGTTGGATTAGGAGATCTCTTGGATCTTGGCTTCACCTCTAAGTCTTTGATCTTATATGCAACCATAACTATGCATGTAGCTGTATGAAAACATGACCTTCTTCCAAGCTCATACTGAAGCACAAATACCTAAAACTAAAATTGTCCTCTCCTAAGTTATCAACGACCCATTAAATGTCAAATTCAATGATCTTGATCCTTCTTAACTTCTTTGCATCACTGAATACTTCTCTGTAAGTTTTTCTCACAATATTCTTTCCTGTTTGTTCTCTTTTTGAATATTCCTTCTCAAATCACCTTTGTTGTTCTCCATCAATTAGATACATTAACTATGAGTATCCCCCAAGTTTCCTATTTATTTTACCTGGTAAATTCATCAGCCTCTAAGAATTCAATTAGCATTCATAGCATATTTTTCTCACAGTTATATATCTAGCTTTACTCTTTACTAAACTACCACTTACTGCTTTTGACCATCTAGATCTGAATGTGCTATACAAACTTCTAACATAACATGTCCAAAAGAGAATGCATTATTTATAACCCCTTTTTCTTACCATTTTCCTAACAATGTCAGAGAATCAGAGGTGAGTCATTAGAAGAAGTTGAGCTATCTTTAACATTTGCTAGGCATATTATAGTTCAAATGACTTCTCCGGCCTTCAGCTTTTTCATCCATAAAAACAGAGCATTACCAAGATAGCCCAGTTCACCTTTTGCCTCCCCTTATGAAGGTTAGTTGTCCTGAGAGTTCAACATATCTAGCCAACTCATTCATCTGGCTGTGATTCACTGCAATTCTACTGTCAGATCATTCTGTTATTAAATCCTCCATCTCCTATTCCTCAGTCATATTACAACATATGACCAATAACTGTCCCAAGATATGCAATCATGTTTCACTTCTTCATGCCTTTCCATTCCACTACTTGCTCTGAGCATGGTAGTCAAATCAATACTACCATTATTAGAAAAACACATGTTATCTGTCATCCCTATAGAGCAACTCACTTCTACTACTCCCAAACCAAAACTCCCTTCTCTAGATGTCACTATTCGAGATATATAGATATATATTATCTTCCTCATTAGAATGCAAGAGCAAGGATAAGGACTGTCTTATTTTCATATTCATATAAGAACAACCAAAAATTATTTTCATAAAGGTAAGCACTCTGTAAAGAGTGACATACTTTACAATATAAGCTATTATTTACTGGGCAAGAAGTAGGCGTCAAAAGGAATCTTGTTAAGTCACCATTGCTAAATGCTATGAATATATATTGGAAATTCAAACAGTTTCTGCTTCAAGGAGCTCATGTTCTAATGGGGAAAGAGAATACATATTGAAAGTTTCAACAGAAAGTCAGTCCACAACCAGCAAAACAGATAGTAATGCCTTTTCTTTAATGACATTTCCACTGATAAAATCCTATCATACTCTGATGAACTACTTATGATCCACTGAGTGCACTGTAGACAAACTGCAGGTGCAGCCCCAAAGGTACTGTTTCTCCTCTTTATCTTTATCCTTCTCACCCCCAACTCCACCCTTACTTCAGTTTTCCTGCATTTGTTTGTTGTTTTATCTCCTATAAATTTTATATTCCTTAAGGGCAGAGGCTGTCTTTCTTTTTATTAATTTTATCTTCAGTGCTTAACACAGCTACTGGCACATAGTAGGTACTAAATAAATGTTAACTGGGTTGGATAGAGGATGAAAAAACAATGACTTCTTTGTGTCCCCAAGATACATACATGGCATTTTTAAATAAGTGTTTTGCCGATGCTCTTAAACTTTTTATTTTACTTTTACGTCCCAGACTACCCCAATTCTGCTCAATAGAAACAACCCTCTCAACACAATAGAGAAAATACACTGGTCATATCTGAAAAAGTATACTTGAATATTCACCTATACTACATTACTTCTCTGCCAAGGGGAGGAAGGCAATTACCTCCTTTATAAAATGTATAACCTTAATGTATTTATTTTATTATGCTAACCATAATTTCCATCTAATGTCAAGTAAAACAAACTTCACCAAGATATTCTTATTAAACTTCGCAGGATAGAAATAACTGTCAGTTCTTCAATCAATTTATGATGTTTAGTAGACTGCAACCTATCCATGGTTTTGAGTCATGTAATTCTTGTTCATGACTTCTTATAAATATTGCAAAGATGGATCTATCCAGCACATTAGGGACCTTGATTGTTTTTTTTGTTTATAAACATTCTGAGTGTACTAGTACAGCACCTGAACTATCCCTATGTTACCCTTTGTTCTCATGACATAACCTACTGGCACCTTTTCTAACAGCACATTTTCTGAATAATTTCCCTTCTGCCATTTTTTTTCTTCAACTTCATTCTTGGTAACATGTAGCAAATTACTTATGCCTACTATTTGTCCTTTTATTGTCTTTTGGTTATGTGGGATTTGTATTGTTTGGTGACTGGTGACAGCACCATACCATAATTAGTGGTCATTCAGTGTCAAGATCCCCTTGAGAAAATGGGTCCATGACCTAGGCATAAAGAACGAGATTATAAATAAATTAGAGGAACATAGGATAGTTTATCTCTCAGACTTGTGGAGGAGAAAGAAATTTGTGACCAAAGATGAACTAGAGACCATTACTGATCACAAAATAGAAAATTTTGATTATATCAAATTAAAAAGCCTTTGTACAAACAGAACTAATGCAAATAAGATTAGAAGGGAAGCAACAAACTGGGAAAACATCTTTACAGTTAAAGGTTCTGATAAAGACCTCATTTCCAAAATATATAGAAAACTGACCCCAATTTATAAGAAATCAAGCCATTCTCCAATTGATAAATGGTCAAAGGATATGAACAGACAATTTTCAGATGATGAAATTGAAAATATTACCACTCATATGAAAGAGTGTTCCAAATCACTATTGATCAGAGAAATGCAAATTAAGACAACTCTGAGATACCACTACACACCTGTCAGATTGGCTAAGATGACAGAAGAAAATAATGATGAATGTTGGAAGGGATGAGGGAAAACTGGGACACTGATGCATTGTTGGTGGAGTTGTGAACGAATCCAACCATTCTGGAGAGCAATCTGGAATTATGCCCAAAAAGTTATCAGTCTGTGCATATCCTTTGATCCAGCAGCATTACTACTAGGGTTATATCCCAAAGAGATACTAAAAAAGAGAAAGGGACTCGTATATGCCAAAATGTTTGTGGCAGCCTTTTTTGTGGTGGCTAGAAACTGGAAAATGAATGGATGCCCATCAATTGGAGAATGGCTGGGTAAATTGTGGTATATGAATGTTATGAATATTATTGTTCTGTAAGGAATGACCAGCAGGATGAATACAGAGAGGCTTGGAGAGACCTATATGAACTGATGCTAAGTGAAATGAGCAGAACCAGGAGATCATTATACACTTCGACAATGATAGTGTATGAGGATGTATTCTGATGGAAGTGGATTTCTTTGGATAAATGATGGACAGAAGCAGCTACACCCAAAGAAAGAACACTGGGAAACGAGTTATTTTTTACCTTCTGAATCCAATTCTCCCTGTGCAACAAGAGAACTGTTCAGTTCTGCAAACATATATTGTATCTAGGATATACTGCAACATATCTAACATATATAGGACTACTTGCCATCTAGGGGAGAAGGTGGAGGGAGGGAGGGGAAAAATTGAAACAGAAGTGAGTGCAAGGGATAATGTTGTAAAAAAAAATTACCCTGGCATGGATTCTGTCAATATAAAGTTATTATTAAATAAAATAAAATAAAAATCCCCTTGAGTTTTGTAGTTTTGTGGACTATAAAAATGAATTGTGTGTGTGTGTGTGTGTGTGTGTGTGTGTGTGTGTGTGTGTGTGTTTTACTTCCACTTTTAAAATGAAGTGAAGGGTAAACTGAGGAAGTTGAAAATTAATTCAAGATCCTTCTCAGAACATTTGAATGCTTTGAATGATTATTAAGACTCTGTTTCTGTCAACACAGATATGACCTTACACAAGTCTTGTAGTGGATTTTATTGCAACATGATTAAATGAGAATGCAATAATATCTGTTAAAAAAAAAAAAAGATGGTACAGTTTTGGGGCACATAATAGACACAATGTTTTTTTTCTTGCTCTACTTTCCTACATAAAGTCATAAAAATTAGAATTTTATACTGTCCTGTTTATTTTGGAGGATACTCTGAATAAATCCAATAAACGAGTCCACAGGGTCAAGGAAATCAGACTCATAAGACTTTAGGCTACTAGAGCTAGAAGGAACCTCCAAGATTAGTTATTCCAACATTCTCACATTATTACAGACTTTATGTGTAACATTCTCATCACATAGACTTGAATCTAAAAGGCTTTTTCCATTTGTAAGGCTTGAATTTCCTTGAATACTGGTGTCTGAGGCAAGAAGATTTAACAACGAGAAACAGTGGCTTGGAGATGTAACATAAGTTTATCTACAATATGCTCAGGTCACTAGAATAAGATAGGATTTTATCTGACATTTAAAAAGAGGCATTACCATCATATTTCAAGAGGGAAGGAAAGAAGGGAAAAAAATTGGAATTCAAATTCAAATTCAAAATTTTATCAAAAAAATGAAATACTGAAAACTAGCTTTACATGTAACTGGAAAAATATAATTGAAATAAAAATATTTAAAAAATAAATATAAAAAAAATATAAAAAATTATATATATATAGAGAGAGAGAGAGACAAACTGATGAAGATATATAGATATATGTATGTATCTATATGTATGTATAGACAATCAGATTGTCTAGTTCTTTAAGGGGAAAAAAGTTTCCATTCCAGGGTTTTGAAATCTTTTGTATACTCTTTCTTTCTGTTGTTGTTGTTTTGTTTTTTTTTTTTGGTATTATGAAATATATCACTGGTCATTTAAATGTGTGTGTGTAACACATATACATATATACCACAGTGTCAAATGTTGGTTGGTTTTTTTTAGTTTATATATCTGACTTGAAACTTTTTCTATTATAATATTAAAATGAGTCTACAATTTCTGAGCACTTTTCTACCAACAGTGAGATTATATCAATCTGAATTAAAAAACAAAAATTGTAGGATCCACACATAAATAATCAAGGATTAATTATACATTCACAGCTAATGTCCATCAACCACCCAACAAATATCAGCAATGAGAAAATAAACAAATCATGCCTATGCAGACATTCCCTTCTCAATTTGCATGTAAGCAATGATTATTATTTTTATTACAGACATTGAGGATATGAAAATTAAAATTCAAAAAAGTAAACATTTAGATTTGGAAGCAAAACAGTACAAACAAATACAATTTTATCACTTTCCAATGATCCAATTAGATTTGGTAGCAAAAACAGTACAAACACAATTTATCACTCTCTGATGGTCTGAAAACACTATTTGATTTAGAAAACAATTCTGATGTCTGTATAGACATCAAAAAGTTGTTTAGCCACAAGCTGGATTTCTATAATATGTATTGCATAAGTAATAAATCTGAGTAGTCTTAAAACACTGGATAGATAAAAAAAAAAGTGAGAATTATAGTATTTCCCTTCATGAGATAGGTTTAAAGAGTTTCAGAACATCATAACTAACCAAAGTTTTAAGCAGCAGAAAGGCTAATTCAGCTTATAGTGTCCAGAATATCTGGATGTTCTTATATTTTAAAATTGGTTTAATTACTTTCATGACTGTCATAAATCACATTGGGGACTATGCATCAAATCTGACTTTTATAAATAATGTGATTCCTTTGGGTTCAGTTAACTTTGTTCCTTAGCCTTATTAACTTAGATCAGAACTGTAATAAACTGATTTGTCATTCACTCCAACACAGTAGGTCTTTTATCAGAAAGTAAGGTCAAAAGAGATAAGCTTGTTAAGTTTCAAACTAAAACTCTAGAATTCAACTTCGCTTATTTGTTTAGAGACAGACTGACTTCATATAATTACATACACATATATTTAAATTTAAACTCTCAAATCCCAATAATGACAAGTTTGGGCAAACCAATTTATATTCTAAAGGTTTGTTTTTAAAAGTATTGATTGTTTTGACTTTTGAAATTCATTTTTAATTTATACTGTACTCTCCTATACTGTATTTTTTAAAAAAAACTTCCACACAAGTTTAATATAAAGTATTCATTACTCTTATTCTTCTAGACAAAGCTTGATCAAGAAAGAGAAGGTAAATTTAACACCAAAGATTTACAGATTGACAAGTTTTAATTTCAGTAGCATATCAAATACTTCCCGTAGCCATAAAAACAAGAGAGTATATTCTAGAGGATTAAAAAAAAAAAACCTATCAATACAATCATTATTTCTACTACTATAGTTGTAGCTCACAGACAGCAATCAATTTACAAATGAATTCCTTCCTTTAAAAGAGCAACACAAAATTTGTGAAATTCTTTAGGTAGAGAGGATGAGGGGGAGGAAGGGGAGAGAGAGAATGCATCCAAGTGTTAGGCCTGTAATTTCAAGAGAAAGAGAATCTCCACTAAAAGTGATTATAAACTTATTTATATTTTATATTTTTAAGAACCTGGGGAACTGAGAGGTTAAATGTCTTAGCAAAGGTCACAGTAATACATGTCAGAGGCCAAATTTAAACACAACTCTTCTCAAGTCAAAGCTGGACCCTCCCTATTTATTATACAATACTCTACCTTTCACAATTATAAATAGAGCTCTAAACAATGCAACTATAGAGTGATGTGATTGAGACTAACACTGCCACAGAGTCAGAAACAGATTATCAAATTTGACAATAATGATCAATTTGGGTAGTATGATTAATCATTTCCCCAAGTGCTTCCCAGCATAAAATAATAAAGTTTACTACCATAAAGACATTATAAGCTTTAAGGTTACCATGGAACATTATTCATCTTATTCTCCCACTGCAATTCAATTTCTCTAAATATACTTGTATATAAAAACAGCTAACATTTATATAGTGCTTTAATATTTACAGAGAACTTTACATATATTATCTCATAACATCTATCAATATTATCGTTTTATGGGACTTTTATTATTTACTGCTCTTCACAAAATCACTTGGCCACTATGACTAGTAGTAGCAGCAGGATTTTCTAGATGAGAAAAGAAGTTCACAGAATAAAGAACTATGTCACAAATAACTATGTAAAGGAGCACACGATTCAGTGAAATGGATTAGGAAAGAAGGGTATGAAATGGAGGGAGCAGTAATAAAAAATAGGAGAAATCCTCACTGAAAAGCACAGAGGCAAAAATCTCATATAATATGTATGTTTGTGAACACTAATAATAAATACAATAATAGCTGCAATTTATATCGCACACAAACATACACACACACACACACACACACACACACACACACACACAATCTTATTTGAACTTCACATCAACCCTGAGAAATGGGCATTAGTTTTATTTTCATTATAAAAATGAGGAAACTGAGGCCAGAGTTTACCTGACTCACCAGTAGTCATACAATTAGTAAGTGCTTGAGGGATATTTGAACTCAGATCACATTAAGTTGATCATTTTTAATTTACACACACACAAGTATATGTGTACATATCCTGTGTATATATGAACATGCACACGCACGTGTTCTGGTTAGATACACTTATTTGCATGCTGTCTCCTCATTAGATTTTAAGTATCTTGACAGCAAAGACTGACTTTTGTCTGTCTTTATAACCCTCACACTTAGCACAGTGCCTGGAATATAGTAATGGCTTAACAAATGCTGAGACTAGAACAGGTGGTCTAATTATGCTATAGATTATGCAAAAAGAACGTGAATGAAAAAACTTCCAAGAAAGAGAGCCAGATTTTAAGGCATTAAATATCTTAGAATGAAAATTCCATGCCATTTGGTAATAGAATACCATTGAAGGTTTGGGGGCACTAATGTGATATTATTATACCTGTACTGAAGAACAATTAATTTATAGGATTGATTTAGGAAGGATATTATGAGTAGGGCAGATCATTAAAGAGAGATGGATGGTGAAGAAAACCACCAGATGTAACAACAATATTGTTAAGTAAAGAAGACTTACAAAAGAGTAGTAGAAATAGGAAAATCAAGAAACTTATTAACTTATTAAGATAGGTTAGCAGTGACATTGAGATTTAGTGATTAGCTGTGAAAAAAGAGAGGTGAACTTAGTGTTTGAACTCTGAGTAGTCTATTTATAGTTTATATCAAGATATTTGTCCAACTCAGTTCCTTTAGTATCTATGAAAAATAAAAAAGGATTACCTCTAAAATTCTTCTTAGACCTAAATCCTAGGATCCAATAATTTTAAACTAAATGCAGGGAAAACATATTTGGTATTTTTTCCTGCCTACTTACATACCCACTAAGCTTCTAGAATTTTTTCATGCTTACCTCTGCAGCATATAAGTTATCCATCTGTTATTCATCCTTCCTACAATAAGAATCTCTCACCTTCTTTTCTGGTTACACATTTCTTTCAAAATGTTATTTTCACTCTTCTTTTTATGAACTTTATCATTGATAATAGGTTCCTCACACATACCAAATTGTTCTGAAATCAGTATGCATCATACTATGTAGCTTTAAGGCAACTTTACTTAAATAATGATGTTACAAGATGCATTTTTTGGAAGCAGAAAAAAGATTGGAATCACTGAAAGCACTATACTTTTTCAAAGGCAATAATGTTTAATATTCTTCTCTTCAGTAGTATAACTTAAAGTCCATCTGTAACAACTGCTCAGAATAGATGTACTATTTCAATGATTATCCCTTCCAAAAGTAGGTCCTAAAACACATGTGCAAAAATGTTTGTAGCAGTCCTTTTGTAGAGAAAGGGAACTTGAAACTTGAGTGGATGCCCATCAGTTGTAGAATGACTAAGTTATGGCATATGAATGTTACAGAATATTATTGTTCTATAAGAAACGATCAGCAGGATGACTTCAGAAAGGCCTGGAGAGACTTACATGAACTGATGGTAAATGTAGTGAATAGAACTAAGATAATATTGTACACAGCAACAGCAAGATTGTGTGATGATCAACTGTGATGCTCTTTTCAACTATGAGGTATTCAGATCAATTTCAATAGACTTGTGATGGAGAGAGCCATCTGTCTCCAGAAAGAGGATTAAGAGACTGAATATGGATCACAACTTTAGTATTTTCACTTTTTTTTCTTGTTGTTTGATTACTCTTTTTTTCTTCTTTGATCTGATTTTTCTTGTGCAGTATGACAAATGTTGAAATATTTTTAGGAGAATTGCACATGCTTAACTTATCTAGGGAAAGGGGGAGGTGGAGAGGGAGGGAGAAAAATTTGGAACACAAAGTTTTACAAGGGTAAATGATGAAAACTCTCTTTGCATGTATTTTGAAAAATAAAAGCTATTATTTAAAAAAGAAAAAAACAAAAAAAGCAAAAGTATGTCTTAAAATAGGCAATGTTTTTTTTTTTTAAATCCTTTATTACTATGAATACAGATAAATGAAATGCCTAAAATGTGGCACACCCAAACATGAACACAGTACTCTAGCTATGATCAGACCACAGCAACAGAACATTCCCCATGAGGATGGCAAATAATCACTAATGCTCAAGACAAACAACTCACTAATCACTATTATTATTCATTTCTTCTTCACCTTTCTTGGATTACCTCTTCTGACAGCATCAGTAAATTCCCATCAATCTTCTTAAGAGTATACACCGATGTTTCTTTCTCAAACAGGTTGGTTTTCCCTTCTAAGGGAAAGCTTCATAATTATTATAGCTCTAATAGGCACTTAGGTGAAATTGCCGATAGAAGTAATAATAGCACCTACCCTACCCTCCAAAGGTCATTATGAGGATAAAATGAGAATTTTGCAAACCTTACTGGTATTAAAATTTTGAGCTATTATTATTGCTATTTTAAATTTTAAATGTTATTTCTTCGTCCCTTTCTTCCATCCTTGTTCACCCTAACATAGGTTAGGATTTCTTCCTATCTATTTAGATGCTTTATTTGTTTTTACATTTAAGTTCTTTCATTGTTTAAAGACTATTTTGTTCATCTTCCCAGCCAAAAAGTGAAGAGTGATTCTCAGTCCCTTTTAACTTTTTTTTTTTTTTTTTTTTTTAAGGAGAAAGCGAAGCCTGCACTTTGAAGAGAAGCAACAGTGAGTTAGTGATGGCAGAATGGTTAACATCAAATGCACACAGTAAAATCACTACAAAATCCACCACTTCCTCAAGTGTCTCAATTAAAGATCCTTCATCCTTCACTGTTCTTATTGATAGCTCTTACTGCCAACTCTGAGAATGAGCCGCTTTGGCAAAATCTCTGTCTCCCAATGTCTATCTATCTCACTGGGGGTTGGGAGGAAGCACCTCCTCAGATTTCATTTTACACTTGCCTTTCTACCTTTCTTTGGAAAATGAAATGATTACCACTTATTAAAGTCACATCTATAATAAAATTGGCATGATTTTAATTTATGCATAGGACATAAAGTTTTTAGCCCAAGTCCTTTTTAAAGATAGATTTTTGTCCTACTGAGTAATTTTTTCTGCACTGTTCTGCATTGCCCAAAGTAGTACATTTAAAATGTGATGATTGAAATCACTATTAGTGAGAATGGATGATTAATAAATATATAGCCCGTCATACATTTTTGACATCTTGTTTTCTTCTATCATCTGAAATTTCCTCATTTTAGGTATCATACCACTTTATTTATTTGTCAGTCAGTAAACAAGCATGTATTTAGCACTTATTACACATCAGACACTGTGCCAAGCGCTAGAGATACAAAGAAAAGCAAAAAATTCATTCTAAGGAAAGAGACATGTAAATAAGTAAATACATACAAGAGATATATAGAGAATAGATGGAAGAATCTGATGACAGGTGAAATATGCTAGGTGGGACAGTACAATTCTTCCTGAAGAAGGTACTATTTTGAACTGATTCTTGAAGAAAAGTACTAAAGTCTCAGTTGGATGTAATAAAACATAGCATTGCAGGCATGGAGGACAGACAATGCAAAATCTGGGGCGGGAGGGGGTGTGTATGAGATGGACTACTGTTCAAGGACTAATAATGGCTGGATCACAAGAGTTCACTGGTAAATAGGCAATTAGCCTTATGAACTACTTATTTACATTTATAAGAGATGAGAAGCATTATGGCCAAACAAGAGTTAAGATCTCTGAAACTGTAAATAAGATTATATTTTGAACCCTGTCTCTAATATTTATTAGGTAAGTAAGTATAATTTTTTAGTTTGTAATTCCTGCCTTCTGTTTGTTGTATCAGACTAGATAATGTAGTTGAAGGGAAAATTAAAAGTACCATATAAATGTTGGCTATCAAAATGTTAGCTAAAAAGGGTTGTTTTCTCTAGGATTATGTGAATGAAGTCAACTATTTTATAAATCTGAGGAGACTCGGTAAGTCAATCTCTTGCCATTTAGCATCATTTCTTTATGTTTTCTAATTTCTTTTAAAACAAGAATGTCAACATGGATACAATTCTACTTTTCACATTGTAACAAATAAAATTGTTTCAATACCTTGCATTCCTTGTGCACCAATATTATCAGCAGATGAGAATTCACCACTTAAACCTTGTCTTTTCTGATAAGGCTCCCACAGTTAATTAAGCTGGTCCAGAGAACACTAATCACTATACTTGTTCTTGAAGCTTTTCTAGTCTGCTAGGATCTTTCAGTAATTTCACTGACTTGACATAACCTAGCCCCCAAAAACCAATGTGAAGGGTTTAAGAGTAATAGGTCTGGAGTCAGAAACCTTGAGTACAAAAGATTCTACCACTTAGCCTCAGATTCCTCTTTTGTTTAAAGTGGGGGAGGGGGAAAGAGGAGAAGATGGGAGAAGAAAGGGGGAGAAGATGGTGAAGGAAGAAGCAGTTGGGGAGGATTAAGTAGGAAATCCCTGAGGTACCTCTAAAACTGAGGACAACTGAAACCATGATAGCCTCTGCCACAGCAAAGCATAGAAGTTGAACTTTAGGGAAGGTACTTAATTCTATTAAGACAAAGAAAGCTAAGTAAAAGAGACAAATTTGGTAATTCTAATTTTAGTTTTTGCACTTCTTTCATAATTCATCCATTTATATACCTGAATAATATCTCTTTTCAAAAGAAACAGTGTGTAACACACTTAATTAGAGCTGTTCTCTCTACTATGTACATAAATATACACATTTACATGAAAATATATAGGTATAAATTATACACCCAAACAAATGTGTGTGTGTTTCTACATATTAATATGTATTTTCCAGCAGGTATGATTATGAGTGTTCTAAGCCAGAGACTGGTTAATAAACCTGCAAGTAGATCACAAAGACAAAATTGTTGCTACTCGTTATCTCATGCTACATACACAAAATACACAGTACACAAATATACAATACACAAACGACTTTCATCTCCCATTGGAAGCAAGAATTGTCACTCATCTCTGTGAAAAGTAAAGCTTAAGGTTTCCAAGCTTTTCAATTTTCATCCAATTTCTGACTAAATAAACTCCTTAAATAGTCAATCAATGCCTCCTGAATTTCTACTAAAATCTGACATACTTCTTGGCTCCCTACTACACAGTTAAATCAAGCAGAATATACATAATACATATTTGCTAAGGGGAAAAAAGTATGGCATTGAACAAAAGTCTCATTTTATTTGTCTGCACTACTTCCTTCTGTTTATGGGGATAATCAAGAGATACTCATACCCCTGACTCTTCGTTCCTCATTTTGGGGTTCCTAAACATAATTAACAAGTAGGAAGCATTTCTCATGATACAGTACTTCAATAAGATACTTTAAAAAATAAATATACAAAAGTAAATTACATCTATATTAGATAGACTATCTATGTATTTTAAAAATTTCTGACTATAAATTCTGGGATCTTCTAGATCTATTTTCCTCTTCTTAGAGGCTTCATCTCTGCTTTCCCCTTTTCTCCTCTAGGTCTATTCCTTTTCTGTTCAGATTCTAATCTTAGCTAAACAAAAGAAAACAGAGACAATTAATTATGATAAAAAATGCCTCAAAAAGTGAATAATATTTGATTCCTAAACTGGATTTCCTCATTACTCTTCATTAAACAGACAATTCTGTGAAAGCTTCTGAACAAGTAAGGCTCAAATTTAGGTTGGGGGAAAAAAATGAAAAGAGAAAAGAGCACTCTCCAGTTAACTCATTAATTTTAGAAATATTTGTAGAAGGATGCTTCTATGGCTCAAAAGTGAGATGTTGATTAACACATTAGTTCTTTGATATAAGATATGAACTCTCACCACACAAAAGATAATTAATTGGTTGATTCAAGGCCAAGCCCTATATCAATAACAAGGTTACCCTTGTATTTGTTCCTTAAAGATGCTTGGGATAAAAAGAATTAAAACAATCAGAACAGAGAGAAGAGAGACAGACATGGTCCCCCCCATAAGGAAGTTTACGTACCTAGAAGGTCCTTCAAGGGAATCACGTGGTCTCAGATTTGACATGGTATATTAACAAGGGCAACAGGAATAGAGACAAATTCCAAAGTCAGGAGAGGGATGAAACAAATCATAGCTATTCTGTCAGTAGGATGACAAAAGAGTTTTGTGGATATTGCCACCTGCATTTAGCTAAGTTCCTCAATCAAACAGAAGGCAGTGCTATTATGAGGAAGAACAAACGCAGACTCCAGAGTGTCACTGGTATACTGATGTTGTTGGGTGAATTGTACAGGCATTGACAATGAGCAGAATTGATTCTTTCTAGTGATCCCAGCCAATTTCCCCTGGCACTGAGGCCTCAATACTACAAATCCAAGGTTGATAAAGTCTCTGGTTAAAACAAGACTCACTGTTGGGAAATGAACCAATCATTCTAGTGAATAATTTGGAACTATGTCCAAAACTGTGCATACCCTTTGATCCAGCAGGGTTTCTACTGGGTCTGTTTCCCAAGGAAATCATAAAGGAGAGAAAAGGAACCACATGTGCAAAAATGTTTGTAGCAGCTCTTTTTGTGGTAGCAAAGAACTGGAAAATGAGTAGATGCACATCAATTGGGGAATGGCTAAATAAGCTTAAGCATATGAAAGTAATGGAATATTATTGTTCTATAAAAAATGATGAACAAGCTGATTTTAGAAAGTTCTGGAAAGATATATAGAAACTGATTCAATGAAACAAGCAGAACTAGGAGTTCATTGTACATAGTAATGGCAAGCTTGTACGATGATCAACTATGAAAAAACTTGGTTTTTCTCAGTGGTTCAGTGATCCAAAGCAATGCCAATAAACTTGGAGAGAAAAAGCATCTGTATTTAGAAAGTGAACTATGGAGATTGAATGTAAAATGCATGTTTTTTTCCTGGTGGTTTTTTCTCTTTTGGTTTTTCCCTTTTGTTTTGATTTTTCTCTCCCAACATGATTCATAAAGAAATGTGTATTTAAAAAGTTAATATATAAGTATAATTAGAAAACAAATTAATAAAAAAAGACTCACTAAAAAGGAAAGAAAAGATGGGCTTCAAATGTGAAGAAAGGTTAAGTAAAGCTTACTCTACATTAATAAGACCATAGATATGAATTTAGAAAGGTTCTTACTCCTTTAAATGAAGAAACTGAGGCCCAGATTAGTCCAAGATGACAAAAATGGAGCTTTAAAATTAAACCCTGCCTTTCAAAAACCAGAACTATTGCCATAGTTCACATCTTTATTAAACAGCTATTTTTGTTGAAAGTCTTACTGTTAGAATAGTCAATTATAGCAATCTAGTGTTTGACAAACCCAAAGCCCCTAACTTCTGGGAAAAGAATTCAGTATTTGATAAAAACTGCTGGGATAATTGGAAATTAGTATGGCAGAAATTAGGCATGGACCCACACTTAAACACCATATACCAAGATAAGATCAAAATGGGTCTATGACCTAGGCATAAAGAACGAGATTATAAATAAATTAGAAGAACATAGAATAGTTTATCTCTCAGACTTGTGGAGGAGAAACAAATTTGTGACCAAAGATGAACTAGAGACCATTACTGATCACAAAATAGAAAATTTCGATTACATCAAATTAAAAAGCCTTTGTACAAATAAAACTAATGCAAACAAGATTAGAAGGGAAGCAACAAACTGGGAAAACATTTTCACAGTTAAAGGTTCTGATAAAGGCCTCATTTCCAAAATATATAGAGAACTGACTCAAATTTATAAGAAATCAAGCCATTCTCCAATTGATAAATGGTCAAAGGATATGAACAGACAATTTTCAGAGGATGAAATTGAAACTATTACTACTCATATGAAAGAGTGTTCCAAATCATTATTGATCAGAGAAATGCAAATTAAGACAACTCTGGGATACCACTACACACCTGTCAGATTGGCTAAGATGACAGGAAAAAATGATGAATGTTGGAGGGGATGCGGGAAAACTGGGACACTATTGCATTGTTGGTGGAGTTGTGAACGAATCCAACCATTCTGGAGAGCAATCTGGAATTATGCCCAAAAAATTATCAAATTGTGCATACCCTTTGATCCAGCAGTGTTTCTATTGGGCTTATATCCCAAAGAAATACTAAAGAAGGGAAAGGGACCTGTATGTGCCAAAATGTTTGTAGCAGCCCTGTTTGTAGTGGCTAGAAACTGGAAAATGAATGGATGCCCATCAATTGGAGAATGGCTGGGTAAATTGTGGTATATGAATGTTATGGAATATTATTGTTCTGTAAGAAATGACCAGCAGGATGAATACAGAGAGGACTGGCGAGACTTACATGAACTGATGCTAAGTGAAATGAGCAGAACCAGGAGATCATTATACACTTCGACAACGATATTGTATGAGGACATATTTTGATGGAAGTGGATTTCTTTGACAAAGAGACCTGAATTTTAATTGATAAATGATGGACAAAAGCAGCTACACCCAAAGATAGAACACTGGGAGACGAATGTGAACTATCTGCATTTTTGTTTTTCTTCCCGGGTTATTTATACCTTCTGAATCCAATTCTCCCTGTGCAACAAGAGAACTGTTCGGTTCTGCAAACATATATTGTATCTAGGATATACTGCAACATATCCAACATATAAAGGACTGCTTGCCATCTAGGGGAGGGGGTGGAGGGAGGGAGGGAAAAAAAAATCGGAACAGAAACGAGTGTCAATATAAAGTAATTATTAAATAAAAATAAAAAAAAAAAAGAAAGAAAGAAAGTCTTACTGTTAGAAGAGAACATCTGGCAGGAAAAGGACAAAGAAGAATTTCCGAGAAATCAGTCTCTTAACTTTCCAATCCCCCACACTAACATTATTTTATATACAAGATTCTCTTTAAAGACCTTTTAATAATATCTTTCAATACATCAAGTAGTTTTCTCTAAACCACTCAATATTATTGTGTCTATGGCTAAATCCTAGATATTGGTCCAAAAAAGACCGGCAACCTGAGTTCTTCTGTATAGTGATTTGTGTCCTTCCTTATGTTATACTTTCAGGGAAAAGAAATGTAATGTTTGTAGTGTTCTTCTTTTCTAAAATATGATTCATTCTCTAGGGAGCAGGCTTCCTGGGGAGCTTCTGGAGGCAGCCTTAGTTTCATTTCAGTTCAAGTAATAATCACTTCAAACGCAGCCAGGAGTTAAAATCCAGTCTTTTATTGTCTCTTCCAAAATAGCCTTGGTTCCAAGAGCTCTTTTTACTAGTCCTTTGCTTCTACCTCTGCCAGCCTCAGCCTCTCCTTTTCCGAATTCCCAGTTCTGCCGGACTGCAGACTCTAGCTTATCAATCTCCTCAACTGACTGACTTCTGACTCCTCCACTCACTCCTGACTGAGGCTCTAAGAGCTTCTTATATATGATCTCTTAAAGGTGTGAACCCAAAGGTTGACTCCTCCTCTGAGAGAGTGGGATTGTGGGAGGTGTAACTTTGTGAATCTCTGAAACTTGTGAAAACGTGTGAGCTAATGTGTGAACTCTCAAAGTGTAAACTTAAGCATTGTTTCTATCAATTCCAGTGAGTCAACACTTTGTTTCAAGTTCTGGCCCATAACAAATGTTGACTAATTTACAAGACTTGAGACAGACTTCAAATCTAATTTAAGTCCCTGTTCTTCCTAGTCAATATTTTTAAAAACATTTATCTGTAATTTGTGAAGATTAAGTTAGGTAATATAAAAAAACCATAATAAACAGCATTGTTTGAGAGAAAAGCAAACTTCATTTCTCACCCACAGACAACAGAATTTAAATCACAGTAATAATACTACCATTAAGGCAATACTTAGTTTTTATAATTTTTCCTCCCAAATAAAAGAAAAGTGATCATACCTAAAGAAAGACTAATCCAAATCAGTATATCATATCCTTTGCAACTAAAATTATATATGTTGTTTTCATTGGTTTCAATCCACAAAGTCTTGTTGCCTAGTACTGTGTACAAGGCAAATATTTAATGTTCTTAATTTACTTCTCAAAGAAACATTTTTAATTATTCCAATAGAATAACAGGTTCTTAAATGTTTAAGATAAATTAAGGCCATGTTGATGACATTAATGCATATATTTTAAATATTACTGTTGTGCCACAGGGTCTCTTTTATTATCCTGACTCAGTTTCCCTAAATTGTCCTGCCTCAGTTACCCTGAATTATTCTGCCTCAATTTATAACTGTTCTGCTCAACCACCCCTTCTTCTAATCATGACGATCCAGATAAGGAGAAATACCTTCTATCTTAGGCATCATCAGAATGCTGAGTACCTCTCCCCATTCTGTAATCCCAATTATCAGATATCCCTCATGCCTCCCCTCACCCTGTCAGAACCGGACTGTTAGTCCTGTGTTCCTGTTCTCAGAACCCTAACTCCGCCTCGATCTACCCCCTGTGTCTGAGCCACGTGTATATACATCATTAAGAACTCACATTGTTTGCTGGATTCTTGGAGACAACAGTCTCCCTGGGACCAAATCATGGATTCATGTGGTCCCAGTAAATCTCTTCCTTTTAAATAAATTATTAAATACTCTCTAATATCTATCTTTCCTCAGTTTCTCCAGTATTACAAAAGAATACTTAGCAACTTTGGTACTAAATGCTCTCATCACAAAAAGGGTTTTTTTCATCTTTATGATATAGGTAATTTACAGATCTAAAATGAGTCTTGTGGATTCAATTTTTTATTCAAGTAACATAGACTCTATTACCAAGGTGGGGGTAGGATACGAGGGATTGTGGAAGTAATGACAATAGTACAGCCAAAAGGAGCTTTCTCTTAGTTTTCCTTGAAATAAAACAAGCCCACAAAAGAGATGGAAATCTAATTAATAGCCTATGACACAGAGCACAGAAAGTAGATCTGCTTATAAGGTACAGCCAAAAAAAGCAAGTTTGTTTCAAAGTGACTGCTTAAGAATCTCCAAAAGATACACAAGTTGTCTATTGGCTGATTTACTGACTTTGCTGTTCATTCCATAAATAGTATATTCTTATCACACCTTCCTTTTTGTTGTTGTTAAGCAATTGAGGTTAAGGGACTTGCCCAGGATCACATAGCTAAGAAGTGTTTCTCTGAGGCTGGATTTGAACTCAGGTCCTCCTGACTTGAGCCCACACTCTACTTATCACAACTTTTTATCACAACAAGCTACAACAATGGAATTAATGATGAGGTTTCAAGCCATTAATGTAAAATGATCTAGGGGAAGAGATAAGAAAGAATGCATTAAAGCTATTTAAAACTATATAGTACAAGGAAACTTATTGCAGAATAAGTAAATATTAGCAAGCATTAAGCCCTGCTACATATACATTTAGCATGAATACCAAAAGAAGTCAGTTTAATGCCATTCCAATCAATTACAGAGCTATTCCTTAATCAGATTCATAAGTAAGGCCAGTTCCTCATATTACAATTTTAAAATAGCATATAGCTCTATCCCTTTTGACTAATTAAAATTCAATAAGATCAACTTGCTCCTTTTATAATACAAAAGGCTATAAGGAATTATTGAGTATTTAAAAGGAAAAATACAGTCATTCATTAAGTAGAATCACCATAAATCTTTATAATAATCTACTTGCTAAAGAAAAAAAAATACTATGCACGCCTTTAGCAAGTATTTGTCATTAACACCAATATAATGCCCCACAAGAGGATAAAAATTAATGTTAATAAGTGGTAATCTTCTATTACTCCTCCAATTTTGTAATTGAGGAAAATCATAAAAGTTTGTTTCAAACATGAATAGCACACAAAAAATATGAATGATCTGTTTTCATTTCCATTTTTATTATGTTCTTTTTTTTCCCCTGGTTCTTTTTTTGGGGGAAAGTACCCACATGTGCAAAAATGTTTGTAGTATCAGTTGGAGAATGGCTGAATGAGTTAAGGTGTATGATTGTAATGGAATATTATTCTTCCATAAGAAATAATCAGCGGGATAATTTCAAAAAGACCTAGAGAGACTTACATGAACTGATGCTAAGTGAAGTGGGTAGAACCAAGAACACAGCAACAACATTATGTAATGATCAACTGTAAGGGACGGGGCTCTTTTCAACAATGAGATGACTCAGATCAATTTCAATAGACTTGTGATGAAGAGAGCCATTTACATCCAGACAGAGATCTATAGGGACTGAATGTGGATCACAACATAATACTTTCACCTTTTGTTATAGTAGTTGTTTATTTGCTTTTTTCCCTCTCTCATTATTTTCCTCTTTTGATAAGATTTTTCTTGTGCAGCATGATAAAAGTAGAAATACGT
This sequence comes from Antechinus flavipes, assembly GCF_016432865.1. NCBI lineage: Eukaryota > Metazoa > Chordata > Mammalia > Dasyuromorphia > Dasyuridae > Antechinus > Antechinus flavipes. The sequence continues at coordinate 503,741,949 of NC_067400.1, read as the reverse complement.
TTAGGAGAATTGCACATATTTAACCTACATTGACTTCCTTGTTTTCTAAGGTAAAGGATGGAAGAAAAACTTGGAAGAAAAGGTTTTGCAAGAGTGTATGACGAAACATCTTTGCACATATTTTGAAAAATAAAAAGCAATTATTATTTTTAAAAAAGATTACCTTCTTAATGTCTTAGGGTATTAAATTTGCTCAAACTATATGTAGTAAGCTACTATTATTAACAATTATTATTATAATCACTAATGAATGGCTATAACTACTTTTGAGCAAAAAGGTCCTTTAAAACTATTAGGAGACAATGCTGGTACACATTTAGAGAAATTACATTATGCCAATGCAATTATACATAATCTAATTAAATATAAATTATATGACTACTACACAGTCAGGAAATAGTAGAATATAGTATGTGTCTAAGAAAAGAAGTAGTCACACCTTCTTTATTTACAGTAGAAATGAAAAACAGTATTTAAACTCTTCTTCCTACGTTTAAGATGTCAAGATTAGATTTGTTGTTTGATCATTTTAGCCTGTTATGCCACAGTTCTCTTTAACTGTCCTGACTCAGTTTCCCTGCACTAGTTTCCCTTGTCTCAGTTTCTTTTACTGTTCTTTGTCAATCCCCTAAGTTGTAAAACCGCCCCCCTCTGGTCCATTACTGAAGATCAATTACTCTAAGGTTATAAATTGTTAGCCCAAGCAAGATAAACAAGAGAGTAGACCTCCTGACTCTTTTCTGTCCTCAAGAATTTATAATATCCCTCTAAAATATTCCAAGATATTTCACTGACATCTTTATCTCTGTGTATTCAGATATCCAGTCTCTGGGTTTTTTGGGGTTTATGGCCTCTTCCATCCTGACAGTTTTCCCACGCTTCTCACCCCTTCCTTTGTTCAGAGAAAAGGTATTTAAGAAGTTGGGGTTCCTCCATTCATGGCTGGAGGATGGCGGCTAGCGGCTGGATGCTGGACGCTGAATACTTTGAGATGACAATCTCCTCCAGCCCTGGGACCAACATGGATTCCTTGGTCCCAGTATAGCTTTATCTCTGTCTGGATAATTTGAGACAAGAATCCTGTCCAGTCAATCTTACTCTCCCATTAATAAAATATTAAAAACTCTAATCTCTCTCCTGCCTCAGTTTCTCCAGCATTACAAGCCAAGTATGACTTCTCATGACCCTATTGGGGGTTTTCTTAGCAAAGACAGTGGAGTGGTTTGCCATTTTCTCTTCCAGATCATTTTATAGATGAGGAAATGGAGGAAAACAGGAAAGGTAATCTTCCCAGAATCATATACCAATTGAGTATCTGAAGCAATATTTGAAGTCATGAAGACAAGTTCTTTTGCTTCTATCTATAATGAATATAAATCAACATGCTACTTAGCTGCCCATATCAAATCAAGAAACCAAATCAAGGCCAGAACAAGAAATCAAATCTAATTTCTCAAATTCAGGCCATCAAGTGGGGTTCTCTCAATTATTTATTTGTGTGAAAGATATGGAAAATAATATGAAAGAAGCAAATGTTAAAGAACATAAACTGCCAACCTGTTTACTAAAATTCATACATTTTTGATTCATTCCAACCTGTGTTATCTTCACTCACTTTCTTCCCTTGTAAGGATCATCTTCCATTATGCATCCATATATCCAATATTATAAATTTCTGCTTATATCTTTAACTCATATCTTTAACTCTTCTGCCATAAAAAGGAATTATGTACCAGACTGATCACAGCTAATATTACAAAATAAGAAGACAATAGATTAAAACCATGACAATTCCAGAGAACTTTTAAGACTTAATTTAAGCATCTCTACACTCCCAATCAACTCTACATGCCTATTATAATGATCACAAGTAAACTTGCAATTCAAAGTCTGGCTGTTGGGGCACCCCATAGGAAAGACTATAAATGGATACCCCCAATGCTTCAAGATGTAGCAGAGAGTAAGTTTGCTAGAGCACAGAAAAAAAAAAAAAAAAAAAAAGAAGGGCATGTTAGAATCAGGTAGAGCTAAAAATGTATCATGAGATAAACAGGCCCAAAAGAAAAGAGTCCAATACCCATAACTCACAAATGGAGAAGGCAGAATTGACTAATAAACCCTGTCTTGGGAAGAGGAGGCGCTCTATGCACCAATAGATGAGGAAAAAAGCTAAAAAATGAGTAACAGAATATAAGAGAATCTCAAAAAAAGCAAAAAATATCTTGCTAGAGAGATTTTTCATATTATATAAGTTCCAGAAGTAATTAACAAATCAATATAATGCAACACAATAATGTAGAATGATCAAAACAATCAACAGACCACCTTTTCCTCCCCCCCAAATGCCATCTTTCAAACTTGAAGATATTCGAAATATTCTCTCTGCTTACTGTCCACACCTTATAACATAAAATCTAGTACATAATTGCATACTAGATTATCAATCTGTTATTTATCTCTTGCTAACAATATCATGAGTTCTTGGGGATTTTTTGTTGTTGTTGTTGTTTCTGATTCTTTATATGTCATGGATCATAGCAAGTCAACACCATTCATGAGGTTTTCTTGGCAAAAATTTCAGAGTGCTTTGCCATTTCTTTTTCCAGTGGATTAAGACAAACAAAAGTTATGTGATTTCCTCAGAGGCACAGAGCTAGGAAGTGTGTGAATCCAGATGTTCCTGACTCCAGTTAGAAAGCAGAATCTACTGTACCACCAAGCTGTCAGTCTACTCTGCAAAATTCCCACAAAGGCTACTACTGGTTAGTTGTGTCTACCTGAATGTCCATAAAAAAGTCAAAAATTAAATACATATTTTCCCCATGTCCCTGAAGCTAAATTCACTCCTCTTCTAAAATTCCCTACTTCTGCTGAGGATAGTGCCATTCTCTTAAATCAGAAATCAAACATGCAGCCCTTGGGCCTCCCCGTAACATTCCCAAATGCAGCTGAAACAGATTAACATGTAACTGGAAAATAATTAACAAAATAAACAAACAAACAAAAAAAAAAACAGTAAAACAAATATTTTCACATTTTAAAACAAATATGCTGCCCACAGATATTATTATATACAAATTAATGAAACCACTAATCTAAATCATAAGATTCATATCTCTGATTTTTTCAATCTCCCCTCACTTCCATAATTATTTAATCTATCTCCATAACATTTATTACAGCTGTTCCCCTACTCTTTAGTTACAAAACCTAGATTATGCACGCAATAACTCACAACTCATAGCAATTGCCTAGTTTTCCTTCCCTCAGTCTAGCTAGCCCTTCCTGTAATATAGCCTATACATGATTGTAAAATTATGTGTATAATGGCACAGTCCTGTACTATATTATGCCCCCTGCTCAAAATTTTTCATTTTCATCTCTAGAATAAAATATAAATCCCTACATCTAGCATTTAAGCCAGACTTCCACTACACAATAATTAAGTCTAATCTACCTTTTTATACTTTTTTCCATATCATTCCAATTCAACAACACAAAATTAAAATCAAGCTGGAATATTAGCATTTCTCCAACAAGAGTTAAGTAAAAAAAGATTGTGTGTGTGTGTGTGTGTGTGTGTGTGTGTGAGAGAGAGAGAGAGAGAAGAGAGAGAGAGAAAGAGAGAGAGAGAGAGAGAGAGAGACTTATGTGACTTTATCCAGCAATTCTTGGACTTTTGAAAAATACATTTCCAGAATACATTTTTTAAACTGATAAATTTGTCATCTAAACTTGCAGAGTAGTTACCCTTGCTTGAACCAAATCCAAAGGATATTTATTACAGCTGTTGGGCACTTACATTACCATCAGTTCAGTTCATTTAAAAAAAAAAAAAAGATTATTTATATGGAAAATAAAGATGAGTCACAGGATTGCAGATTTAGAGATGGAAGGGCCTCAGAGGCTTTTAGGTCCAAATGCTTCTATTCAACATTTATTATCTTAAGTCTCTAGTCTCATGGGTTATACTACGTAATAAAGATATAACAGAATGAATAATGATAGTTCTAAAAGAGCATGAAGAATTTTCAAAACGGTTAAAATGTTATATAACAGGTCATTTCTGGGCTGACCATAGCATGTGCAGAATAATGTATATGTTATTGCATAATTCTCTAATATAACTGTTTTGCTTCCCAATTTTACTGAGACAATTAAATCGAAGTTGTAGTAAGGCACTAGTCTTAATGATTAATGGGAAATTGGTAAATACCATGTTACTGTTTTCTTTTTCTTTAATGGAGCGTATGTTGTTTGGAACCTTTTATAACTGAGGCAATTGAGGTTAAGTGACTTACTTGCCCAGGGTCATACAACTAAGAAGTATTAAGTGTCTGAGGCCAATTTTGAACTCAGGTTCTCCTGACACCAGGGCTGATGCTGTAACCATTGTGCCACCTAACTGTAACTTTTTATTGTAATCTTTAAAAAAAAAAAAAATTTTTTTTCATATAACAGCTAGTCTAAAGGCAAGCAGAGAACTTCTACCTCCTGTGCTAACAACTGGTACCTTTTCCCAATATAAAATTCCTATTTAAATGTGTTTATTCTTGTTCAAGAATATATAAATGTTCAAGTGAAATATTAGAAAAATATACTAATGGTGGTAAAAAGCAGCAAATGGTCTGTGGTTTCAAAAAAAAGTGCTTTTTAGGAACTCTTCTGGTTTATTTTTCTTTTAGGGTAAGTTTGAGGGTTGTTTAGCCTTCTTATTATGATGATGATGATGATTATTGTTTTAGGAGAAGAGGAATAACATTAGATCAGTGTAAGTTCAATCCAAAAAAAAGTTGTTTTTGTTACAACAGGCCATTTAGGTTTATTATGTACAAAATGTGGAGAGAATTTTTTTTTTTTGGATTTACAGTCTATACACCTACTAGAATAGAAAATTAATTTGTAAAAGATCTTTTTACGTATCAAAAACTACTACAAACTCAAATCCTGAGCAAGTTTAGGTTTTTGGGCAGGTAGCTTATTCTATCACAATTATGAAAACTGATGATAAGAAAATGTGCCTCTCAAGAAGGAAGCACCAAATGTCTACATAATAACAAGTTATTTTTTAATAAAGTTACAAAGAAAGCCATCAGACAAATAGGCATGACTCTCACATAGATGACTAAACTGAAAAGAATTTCCAATTCAGTTATGATTAGCAAATTTTAACATTAAGTGTATGAGGGCAAGACATCCATAAAAGCTTAACAAAGTGTTATTTGTTGTCATTCACTGTTATATAATAGACTTTTTCAATATATCACTCTCCTCCAATACCACACTGCATATCTTGAAGGAGATTCAGAGGTCTTTCCTTTTTCTAAATTCCTCATTTTAAAAAGTTCCATTTTCTTGAAGGACAATTAAGTTATCTCAGAAGAAGAATGACTTGTAGTCTATCTAATAAATGCCTTTGGTTATGTCTTACTCATTTGAACATGGCTAGAAATTGAAAATGTGTTTATTAGAAATGTTCCTAGATATGGACTGTTTTAAAAAACTGATTACTCAATATATTTACATATCCTACCTCAAAACCTTTTGTGCCACAAACTTTTTTTTTTTTTTAAAGCACCTCTTATGTGCTAGGCATTGTTATACACAAAGTACAAAGGCAAAATAAATTGCTGTCTTCAGGGAGCTTACATTCTATTAAAGAACATAAATACAGGTAAGTGAAGACAAAATAAACTAATATTTATTTATTATCAACTATGTATCAGGTATTGTCTCAAGTACTAGGGATATAAAAGAGGCCAGAAGAAAAAAGTCCCTGACCTCAAGGAGCTCACAATTTAATGGAGGAGACAAGTAAATAAATATGTACAAACAAGTTATATACAGGATAAATAGGAAATAATTTTAAGAGAGCATTAGAACTTAAAAGTAAGGAAAAATTTCCTGCAAAAGATGGGATTTCAGCTGGGAAATTAGTAGGCAGAAAGATGAGGAGAGGGACCACTCCAGGCACAGGGAATCTCTAGAGAAGATGCTTGGAGAAGATAAAATGTATAGTTCATGAAAATAGCAAGGTGGCCATTATCAATGGATCAAAAAAGATGTGTAGGTAAGATGTAAGAAAACTGAAAAGATATGCATATATTTTATAGAGAACATGCATACAATTTTTGATTACCCAATTGTGACTACTGTTCATTTAGAACTGGCTTGCCATTTCTTTCCCAAGCTATTCAATTAGAGTGCTAAACTTAAATAAACTAAATCCACAAAGAACAAAGCTGTAGATATTATTAACTACCTTCAAATAACAACTATTTGCCAAACTTTTAGAATGTAATTCTTGAAAGCCCAGACCTTATTTCTGCCCTTGTACATGTAGCACACAGTTCGTGGCACATAATAACTTTAAAAATGTCTTTTAAAGTTACCTGTAATTTCAATTTATCTATGTCAGCCTACAAAAATATTTCTAAAATACTACTCTACTGCTCTGGTCCTGTCTTCTGTAGGCTACTCAATTCTACTATACATAAGAGTGAAATACTAATATGATTGCAGACCTGCTTGTATATTCAAAGATCGAAAAGAAATTGTACATGGTACAGAAGAAAAGTGCAATACATTTGAAATCAGAGGACCTGGCTTCAAATCACTACTCTGCCACTTATCTTTGGTTAAGTAACTTAGCCTCTCTGACCCTCTGTTTCCTCATCTGCAAAATGAAGATCCATTAAGCTCTTTTAGGTTTTGCTGCCAGGATTCAATGAGGAGATATAATCTGAAGTGTTCTTTTTACACCTCAAAGAAAACCAACATTTAAATGAATAAGTACTTCTTGAAACATCTTTAAAATGAAAAATACCTAACACAAAAACTTCCTGGAGAAATATAAAATTTGATTATAGATTGATTTATTTGTAGAAATGACATAAATATATATATATGTGTGTGTGTGTATTTACACACACACATATATACATTATATATATATAATATTCTAAGAAAGAATGCATATTAATGGCATATTTGATCCCCAAATTATTCCCAATCTTCTGTATATAAAGATGACTTTGTTCCCCATAGTTGGCTTTATCTTATTAAAAACTGAGTCTAAGTCTGTACATTTTAAAACAGATATACCAGTTCAATTACTTTTGCAATTTCTTGTTAAGAACTTTTAATAATTCTTCCTTGCAGCTGAATGCTTGCAACAGTTATTCCTTGCATCAACAACATAAAAAACAAACTCATGTTACACCCAGATCTTGACAAGTCTTATGTCTGTCCCCTAAATGAAACTGATATTAATTCAGAGTAGACATATATGTGATAACAGTCTTTCACAGACTCACTTATCCATCCAGCTATTATTGGTGAAATTTGTTCAAAAGCTTAAAAAGTGAGTGAAAGGGGAAACTGAGGACTTCTCAGAATAATCACTTTGATAATTCAAGACTTAGCACCAAGGGTCTGTTAATCATTAAGGCTCCGGGAAGAAGAGCAAAAGACTTGCTCTAGTAGGAGAAATACCTAAGATAACCTTCTGGACCTTTACTTAACTGCTTAGAGAAAAACATGACTAATTATTTAATGGCCTGGAGATATTCAAAAAGTCTCCAAACTAGCAATCTCTATTTGTTGATTGAGGAAGCCTGAGGTAAACTAAATTTCCTGGGTTATTCTAGAAACCTCCTAATCCCTCTGGCTTAATAGATAACTTACCTCTAAATAAATCTTACAGTGAGGGATTATGTGGTTTCTCATGAAATCATTAACTGAAGTAGATTGAGCCTATGATCTAAATTTTGGTTTACGGAGGTCTGATGGGTCTGGGAAAAATGAAATTCTTTGTACAATCATTCTGGTAGGGTATTTAATGACAGCTCAAACACATCTACAGGCATTTGCAAGGCTGACCACCATAAACTCATAAACTGAGGCAAACACATCTGCAATAAATCAACTATATTGACTTGACCAGAATTTAGCAAACCTTCTTACTTTTGTCTAAGCAGATGAAGTGAAAGTGAGGTGAGGGGGTTGTAGGTTCCTATGACTGTTTAATCGCTTCTAACTGTAATCATCGGCCTCCTCTCTCTGAGACTCCAGTGAGTAGACTGCCCGCTTCTCTCGAGATTCTAATAAAGCTTCTATTCTTCACTTTGAGATGTCTCTGAGTAGTCATTTTGAATTAGGAATTGCTATCCCACAAAAAAGTAACCATATGTGTTCATCAAACTATAAAGTATGAGAACAGTCTATGTATTTCTGCTCCAACTGTTATGCTACAGTTCTCTTTTATTGTCCTGACTCAATTTCCCTAATTATCCTGAGCCAGTCTTGAATCAGTTTCTCTACTTGTTCTGCCTCAGTTTATAACTGTTCTGCAAAACCTCCCCTCCCTCTTTATCAGGATAATTACTTATCCTTTTTGATAAGGATAAAAGATCTTATATTTTAGAATATCAGAATCCCAAGCTATCAGAATATCAGATACCGTCTTATCAAGATGCCTCCCCCCATCTCCGGTGGCTCACCCCACCCTGTCAGAATCCCATTCCCCCTCTCAGCACCCTGACTCCACCCCTGCCTCAATTTACCCCGAATCTGAGTCATGTGTATATAGGTCATTGAGAACTCACATTGTTTGCTGGATTCTTGGAGAAGATAGTCTCATTCAGCCCTGGAACCAAACCATGGATCCATTTGGTCCCAGTAAATCTCTCTTTTTAAATAAATTATTAAATACTCTCTAATCTCTATCTTGCCTCAGTTTCTCTGGCATTACATTTTGGAGGCTTCCCATTGAGAGAGATTAGAAAATGAGCAGGATTAGACATTAGAAGACCTTCAGGGTCTCCACCTTGGGCCTCAGGGTAACTGGGGATCTGGGTTTTTTGCTTGGAGAGGCTGGCCTTCTGGATTTTTTCCAGAACCTCCGGGAAAGAGTAGTTTCCAGCCACAAGCATGCCTGCCGCCTGATAGTGGACACTTCCATATGGCCATGGGAGAATCTAGTCTGAAACCCCTGCAGGGTAAGTTTTCTGTCTGGTCTGGTTGCTAGCAAATCTGGTCCCCAGAAAAAGTTGGGCTGACAAGCCGTACAATTCTGAGAAATGCCAGTAGAACGCTATTTGGCATTATCTGAAGTACCCTTTGGGTACCTGAGTACCTTTTGGTATTACCTGGTTTTAATCTGAGCATTCTCTGTGAAGGCAGAGAAATGCACCAAACTGGGAGGGAAGACTCTCAAGCTGACAACTTCTCTCAGAGCTATTCTAAAATTCCCAGATAGCCCCTGGTCTGTGGGTTATATGTTTTGACTGCCACTCAATGTCTGTATGTTCTGTGTGACTTGTTGAGTTCAGAGCTCTGCTAAATTAAGATAATTTGGGAATTACTTAGTATAAAATTTGCTTGTGATTTTAAATTTTTAAAAACTAGCACTCAGGTAGTTTAAATTCAGGTGGATTGAGCTAGCCTAGATAAGGCCTAAAGAGAACAAAAAGAATTTATGCTAATTGCTTTAAACTCTGGCTGGAGAAACATCTGATTCAGAATTTTAGGATGGTTTTTATTTTGTGGGAAATAATTTTACTGTTGCCTTTGCATGCCAGATTTGTTTTGAGTATTCTTTTGGGCAGTTTTAAATTGTGGGAAATAATTTTACTGTTGCCTTAATGCAGGCTAAATTTAGTTATCTTTGAATGTAAGATCTTAAGAACTTGTTGGAGTGAAGTTCCTGTTAACTTACTTGAAAGAGGTCACATGCCTCTAATTAGGTAAAGAAAGGTCTGACTTTTCAAAAGGCTCCAACTCTGGCCAAAGTTGGGGCTTAGGAAAAGTCCATTGGGAATAATGGCCACGTGGGGCCAGAGAGAAATTCATTATTTGAAATATGATAGGAAAATCACTTTTATATTACAGGGAATTTAAAGCTGTATTTGATTGGATTTTAAATTAAAATATAGGTTATTAAAACAAAATTCCAGTAGCTTACCTTGGGAGGTCATGTTTGTATCTCCCTACTTAGATGATATGTTGCTTTCTAGAAGTATTGGGTAATTTGTAAACTATGTTCTGTAGGGCATATGTATTAAGTTTTATGAAATTTGGTTCAAAGTTATTTGGAAATCTTGAAGTTTAAAGTTTTTTTAAAAAAAGATTTAAAGACAAGGGACAAGAAAGATTGATTTGCAAAAGTAATTAATAATTTAAATGGAGCATTCAGTATTAGTTTGGAAGTGTTTAAAGCATGTTGGAGGTTTGAGCAAGTAAGCATTGGAAGGAGAGAGACAGAGATGGGAAAGGAAAAGATGGTGTGAGAGAAGGAAGAAGAGAGAGGAAAATAACTTTCCAGAAATGGGGAACAAAAAGGAACAAATCCCTAGTGAATTTGCCATTTGCCATGGGAAAGGAGATACCCATGAGGTTGGGGCCTGTCTTTAGCTGGAGATTGGATCCTGGGGAAAATGGCACCCTAAAAAAGTTAGCTGTAAGAAGTTGGGGTCGGGAAGCATGGAGGAATGGGGAAAGGGCGACCAAGTGAAAAAATGGCAATCTAATCCCCTTCCTCCCATTAAGATGATGTATTCAAATATTAATTTCTTCTACTGTTTAATTGATATTTTTAACAATCTTTCAGATTCTTTTATGTGGAATTGGGTATTCTATATAAGTTTAATTGATTGTATCCTGAGTTTATCCCCATCATTTAAAGGGCTTCTGAAAATAACAGTTTTTCCTTGTCTTTTTGAAAATGTTTCTGTTAAATATGAAAGACAACTTGTGAAAATTTATTACTGTTATCAATATGAGGTTATGGTATTTCTAAAAGTTTAATAGTTTTAAGAACCGCTTGGATTCTTTTATGTGGTATGTGGTATTATGTGGTATGTGGTATATTCTGTATAGGATATTCTAAGTTTTAATTGATTTAATTGATTGTATTGGGTCATCCTCAGGTCATTTGAAGAGCCTCTGAAAATAATTTTTTTTTGTCCTTTTGAAAAATGTTTCTGTTATGGACAATGTGTAATTTAGGATATTTCTATGTATTGGGTATTTTTAAAAGCAAACTGATTTGTATGTATATTGTTCACTTATGGAAACATCTACTTAGATATGAAAGAAGTGAATTTACTGAGACAAATTCTTACTATTATAAATATAAGGTTATGATAAATATCTGTTTAGGATTTGTTGAAACTTATTCATAGAATGTGTTATTAGAAGTAAAATTCTTTGGGCTTATAGTTAATGCAATTTGGGAGTTGTTCCACCATTTGACAGTGGGACAATTACCTGGAGTAAAAATTAATTAAAGCTATTTTATCCTATTTTGCAGAAAGTTAAGTTTTAACTGCTATATGTTATAGTTGTGTTCCTGCATTTTTCCTTCCTTTAAACTAATTTCTATGATCACAGCAATGGTCAATAAGAAACTGTTAATGCAATTCAATTATGTCATACCTTGCTATTTCCAATCTGCTTATATGTTAACCTTTATGTTTCCAACTTGGTTATATGTAATCATTATATCCTAAATACTTGACAAATGCGTATTTACCCTGTTCATCTATCTGTTACTGAATATTTGTGTCTGTGGATACACAGGTTTTTAAAGTTTTCTAAATAATGAGAGGACAAAAGCCTAATGGCCGTTTTATCTAATGGGAAGCTGGTGACCAATTCATAATGGCCTCTTCATATTTTGTATCAGTCTGTTCCAACCTTTACTTGTTAGATTGGTGTTTTTTATTCTAGATTTTGGTCAAATTACAGGTATTGACTTGCTTCTGAGACATGGATCAGCCCATCTGAAGTTCTGGTAGCAGATAGCACGGCCATGACCATCCCCTCCCTGGACTGAGCTTGTCTTCAGCAGGAAGCTGTTTTTGAGAGACCACTGCTCCTGATGTAATTTGGACTGATATTGGGGAATGGGAAAGTGGTTGAATTATGGTTAAATTTTTAACTATATTACTGTGTTTAAGATTTGTTAAAACTGTTTAACTATTACTGTATATTTGAGGGATTTTTAGGAAACTTACAGTACTATGTACTATCTTGCCTCAGTTTCTCCAGTATTTCACAGCCAGTCCACCCTACTCCTCAATATCTTGGGAGGTGGAATAGCTAGAAAGAGAAGACAATATGAATAACAAAAAATGAATCGCTATTACTACTATTTCAATTAACACCCTGGGAACCTATCATCAGCAAATATTATTTTTTTTTTTGGGGGGGGGGGGGGTTAGAACGGCACACAAAGAGAGAGAGGGATGGATTCTAATTCCAAAGAATTAGCTACCAAATGAAATTTTAGAACATAATACATTAGTGACTGGCTGCATATGCAATAAATTTGTTTTCTAAAAATTAAGCTTACAGTAATTTACACATAACTTGACTAAGATAGTTGGCACAATACAGCTAAGACCCTCTAATAATAAGAGCCACTGTAGTGTATTCTTTCCAATTTACTGTTGGCATGGTTTTATGGGCCCATAACAATAAAATTATCAATTGTATTATTAGTATTGTTAGTATTGTATTATGTGCCAGAACTCTGAATTTGAAACAAAGTGTTGTCAGTGGAGTTGATAAAGACAATGGTAGTTCAGTACTTGTACTTAGTACTTAATATAGTTCTACAAGATTCACACCTTTGATAAGAGAGCATATAAGCTCGGACAAACTCAGCCAGAATCAGACAGAGCTAGGGAAGACAGAGAAATGGTGGTCTTCCTGCCTCCCCCATAGAAACTAAGACACATTCAGGAGGACCTCAAGAAAGTTGGCCAGGACCCCAGGTAAGGCAACAATAAAGGATTTGGACTTTAACATCTGGCTGTTTGTACGCTGATTACTCTGAACTGAAACCAAGGCTGCTCCCAGAAACCCCAAGAAAACCCAAAAGAGAACATTATACTGGTGCTCTCACAAAAGAATGCTATCAAAAGCAAGATACATCTGAATGCAGTTTTCTTGCAAAAGTATCATTTTGATCCATTTCATTAATGAAAACATTTTCATGATATAACTGATTGTAATTAGAGTATGGATTTTAAAATCATAACACATTTATGATTTATTCTTAATTCTATAAGCCAGAAGTATTAACAGTTTTCCTTTTTTAAAAAAAGTTAAAACATTATGATATCACTTCTAAGCAACCTGAAGGTGTGTGTATCACACATTCTAGTGCAATCTGATTCTACCTTACATCCACTGGAATAGCAAAAAATATGGAGGAGGAAGAGTAAAAAGATTACAAATGTTGAAGGAGTTGTGGCATAACAGGTATACTATATACTGTTAATGGAACAATAAAACTGATCCAGCCATTCTTAAAGGCAATTTGGAATTTGGAATTATACCTTAATAATACTGCCAATAATAAATTTATATTTCTTAGACATCAAAGAAAGAAAAAATTGTACATACAAAACTATTCATAAAAACTTTTTTCAATACTTTTTTCAAAAAACTGGAAACCAAGAGAGTCCACATATTAGGGAATAGCTAAAAAATCAGTACATAAAAACATAATATAATATTATTGTGCCATTAAGAAATGATGAAATAAAGTTTCAGAAAAAATTCTTTAAATGAATTGATGCAGAATGAAGTGAACAAGAGAATAACATATAATAAATCACAAGGTCTAATCAACATAATGCCAAACCATAATTCCAAAGGAACAAAGGATAAACATGCTACTTCTGATAGAGAGGCAATGGACTCAAAACATTAAATGACACACTGATTTTGGAATAATAACAATGAAGGAATTTACTCAGATAATGTTTATTTGTTATAAGAGTTCTATTTTTCTTTATTTGATGTTGTTAAGAGGGATGGGGGGATTAGAAAGACAGGAGAAGTATGAGGCAATTTCAGCACACTGCAATTGATATGCTGCTATTCTTTTGAAAGAGATGTAAGCTAACAAGATCATGGATCTTTATAAAAGTAGTATACAAAATGTAACAAATAAAAAATGTTGCTTGTAGGAATAATGATAAATATTTCACATGAAATTTTTTGCAATAAATAAATTAGCTGCTATCATTTCAAAACTTAAGGAAGAATATGATCCTGAAGCAATAAAGCCAAAGAATAAATATTTTAACAAAACTCACTGGCAGATAAGAAATTGTTTTTCACAGAAAGTTAATAAGATATTTGAACTATTTTCTAACTACTTTCAAATTGTAACTCACAAGAAAAGTAGTAACTTCTACACATAAGGCCTTCACTGAAGAAGGCTGAGTCCTTTGGCATCAGAGTTCATAACTAGAGATGTTCGGCAGAAGTGCCTCAGGGAATCACAACTAGGGAGCAGAATTATAAGAAGAGAGATGGTTTCTAAGGTAACCAGGGCCCACACCATCTACCATCTGACAAATCAAAGTCTCTACTTCAGCTTGTCAGAAATTAATTGGTGAAGCAGATGTGTTATATGTGTGCCCTAAGGCTAAAAGCCTTTAAACAAATGTTCCACATTAGCTTAAGTTGTGAGTGGCCTTCAACAAGAATATGAACAACTGGGAAGGTCAGAGAAAGAGAAAAATCTCAGAATAATCTCTTCAGACTGCTATTTTCTTAACTTCCAATACCCTAGCCAAAAAGATCCTTTTATTTTAAATTTTACAGTGCAAAATTCTGTACAGAAAAAGAAAGCATAGGAGAATAATTAGCACCATTGAGGCAAGAGATGGTATTTTTACTTTCTTCATATATCCTGTGGCTCTATGGAATATGCCAAATGCATCAAGCAGGTAAAATACAAAGCATTTACCTGAACCATGATAATTGCATTCTTAGTCCATATTCTTTACACTATTTTTTTTTTTTGGGGGGGGGAGGGTAGGGGGAGAGAACAGATAACTTCCTGCTGTCTCTAATTTTATCTGAGTTCTTATTCAAAAGGAACAAAGAATGATGAAAATCTTGTGGCTGGGTGGAAGGGAGCCCAATTCCCCCAAAAAACTATATACTATGAATAATACCATGAATACCACTGAAATGTGAAAACAGCAGCAATATTATAAAACCTTGCAGCACAGCACTTTACTTTAATTCTAATGTCATTAAATAAGCTAATTCTTAAGTGGATCAGCTGTCAACTGATTGTAAACTTCATTTAAAATTATTTTTGGCCCTCCTGAGAATTCCATTTAATAAGTTTATATAATTTATTTAAATTAAGTACCTTTCCTTATTGTCCCAAATAAATCAAAACAAAGCAGGTTGTGAATAATAGCAACATTTTGTAACTATGTAAACAGGCATCTTTGCTACTAATAAAGTGGTATAATAGGATACTAAGATTATATTATTTTAAAGTGTGATAATAAAATGACATCTTTTGGGACACAGACAGGACAAGTATATTTATGGAGAATATAATAAAGTAGGAAAACAACAAATCCAATTAGCACTTGATAAAAGCATACTACATGAAAGCTTGTCAGAATTCTGGGTTATTTCAAGGACAAACATACTAGAAATAAGAGAGCTGGTGCTTATTTACTCTTCTCACACTGAGACAACCTACACAAATTCACTGTATCAATTATCTATGAGGAAAAATATGTAGAGGTCATTGCTCCAAATCTTAAAAACCTTACTCCATAATTCTTTTTCCTCACGCCTATCAATATACAATAATAACAATATTATTTATAACATTAAGTAGGATAGCCACTCTTTCATATGAAGATCAGAAAGCCATAGATGTACAGTTAGAAAGAATAGAAAGCCATCTAGTCAAGTATCATTATATTTACAGATGAGGAAGTTGAGAACTAAAGAAATTAAGTGAGTTGCTTAAATAATCAGCAGAACCAGGATTTGCACCCAAGGCCTATGTCTGCTAATTCAGCACTCTTTTCTTTCAGGATCTCTTGTCTAAATTCTATTATCAAATGTAACTGTGAAGTATGGTGGCTAAAAAGCAGAGTATGGAGACTGCAGAAAGAGATGCTGGGAAAACAACTAAATCCAGCAATAATAAAAACTGGAAATTGTTTTGTAGAAAAATATCAGAGCCTTGTTTTTTTTTAATTTATATTCCTTCCAAATAAAATCATAGTTCTGAATGATCCTATTCTCTATTTCTTACTAATGCTTTTCTACAAAATAACCTTATCTGCTCTTCCAACTTGGCAGGCCAGTTTAAATTAATAGTCTCTCATAGTTAATTCTATAATAAAAACAAAATTCTGATCCAAAAAAATTGATAAGCAAATATTATTGTCTTTGTACTTAATAAATGCTTGTTGAATTTGGAATGAATAAATTACTACAATAATAAAAATAGGTCATTATCCTTTGCCTAAAGATGCTGGTATTAATGCTAATGAGAGCAGAGCTAAAATCTAGATAATGAGGTTAGTCCTCACACTCTGGCTGCAACATATCCAACACAGAGCCCTGAGGAGTCTGCTTCAAGAAATGCTTGACATTGTACGATAGAAAGGTTCTATTCTGACCACAGACTATGAAGCAAATATGAACAGGTAATCAATGACTATATTCTGTCCACTAAATGAGAAGTAAACAAAAGTCTTTTGATTCGGTATTCTTTCAGAACTGAGTGTGCATCCAAAAAAAGAACTAAGTGACCAAATCAGTGTTCCACCAAGAACTGCTATGGACTTCTGGGTAAGGGTCCAAAGGCCCCCTTTTATCTGGTCATCAGGAAAAAAAAAAATACCATTATTTTTCTCTTTTGTATTTCATTCTTTCTTCCTCTTAAAAGTAAAGGAGTGCAAGAGACAAAATAGACTAGGCTGATATTTTCTGTTCTTCAAAAGATCTAAGGAGTCAAAACCCTAGTTTGGCTGGCCAATTGCTAGTTATAGTATATACTTAACATTTGTCTCTATTGATTTTTACATGCCCAATCACCGCTGTTAGATCAACTTTTCTGAATAAGAGTCATATACAGTAGGTAAAGCAAGAGCACTACTCCCCTCTCTAATTCTCCAAATTTTTTATTATTGGGTCAATGCGAGAGTTTGTATGACCCTGGACCAGAAGATGAGGCACATCACAAATTCATACATTTTTTCCCATCAGCTTAGTCAAGCCAAGCATTAATTCCTGAATTAAACAGGCATCTCTTTACTCTACTTAATTACTGACTTACTAAATTACTAAATGAACTGTACACTTCCTGACAAAGGTCACAGTCTTAACCATATCCATCTGCCAGTCTAAAGCTGGTCTGCATGGGAAAGCTAATTAAGATATAAATGTTTTACAATTCCATGTAATTCCCCAAGATAACCCACCCTTATATTCAAAATGTTTCCTTCATGTCATTAATGGGCCAAAGACAGCATTTACATTTGCTTCATTTCCCCCCAGAACTGGATACTTCTGTGCAGTTTCCAGATTTAAATGTGCAATTTCTATTTCAGGATATGCTATATCTTCTTAGATGGGACCTTGTCACTATCTTCTGTCTATAATAATTCATCAGGGGAGCAAAGATTACAAAAAGATGCTAAGAGCAGCTATTATGATGATTATACCCAAATATACAGATGTTCTCTGATTGGTCATGGCAAACTCATATGTTCTTCACTGACTGGCGCATGAATTTTGGATGCAGCTACTTTGACAGAAGAAAAGGGAGAATGTAAAATGTTATTAAATGCTAAGAAAAATTCACTTTTAGCTCTTCTTGTTAATAAGGATTTATTTAGAAGATAAAAGAATTATAGGACAAAATCCAAGAAAGGAGTTTTTTCCCCATAGGTTCAGGATTCTCTACAAAATCAATTAACATTTTTTTCAAGGCCTCAGTGGTGTTGTGCTGAACAATAAACACTGTATGAGGATTCCAAAAAGAAAGAAAGATGGTTATCTTCCATTCTTTTTTGAACTGTGAACTTAAAGGAGAAATTTACAATCTGTCACTTGCTTTATGCAGGCCTTTCTTCATATGCATGCCCAACATAAAGCAAGGGATGACTGAGTTTCCAAGAGGCAAGGAGATTTCATCAAGCCTGGCTTCAAGTAAAACCATCACACAAACAAGTGAGTGGTGTCTTCATAGACACAGAAATATTTACTGGTGTCATGCCTAAACTTATGAGTACAGGGAATTGCTTAAGGGCTTTTCCTTTTGGCTACCACGAAAGCCCTAAACTCATCTTTCTCACCTAATCACAGACTAAGAATCTCCTTCCCTTTAACCTCTAGGGGTACTATACTTCCTGATTCTCTTACAAGGACATTTTGAAACAGCTGCTGTCAACAAATCTATATGGCTCCTGAGCCTCCTGCCTTTCACTACAGAATTTAGAGATTTACTTGACACTTCAATGGATGTGTAAGAAGCTCATCAGTTCTGAACATAGATCATAGTTCATATTTCTAAACATAAAAAAGAACAGTCCTCTAGTCCAACTCCTTCATTTTATAAATGAAGTACAGTATGTAAAGTTCAGAAAAGCTAAAAGACTTAGCCAAAATAATACAGGTAGTACTAGACGTAAGACTTGAAGATTTTTATAACAGCAAAGCACTAATTTACATCACCTCATTTTAGAAACACATTATAAACCTTCATTGACACTTTCTGAAGTAGAAATTACATGTCTCCAATTTTTTTCACAAGACCTCTTATTTCAATGTCGGAGAAACACACAATTATGCAATTTATCATCTTAGACTTCAGAATCAAGAGTTCAAATCCAAAATATTTAAATAGAATAGTCTGAGAAAGAGAAAATCAGCAAGTTGAAGAGATGGAGTATAGGAAGTATCCTGAAGGAAGGGAGGTCAGGAGAGAACATAACATAAACATTTCAGAATAAACACAAAAAGACAGGAGATAGAATGCCTGCTGTGAGGAACAGGAAAAAAAAGCTAGTTTGGCAAGTTAATATTCAAGACAGAATATAAAGCCAGGTCTTCTTGATTCTGGGTTCAGCCATCTATCCCATTACTCCCCACCTCTTCTTACCTGAAATGCTAATTTCATAAAATGAAAACAGTCATTTATCTAAGCTCTATCTCTATGGTTCTGTGCCACTAAGGTCTGTAAGGTTTCCAAGCATCAGATACAATTCAATTAAACACAAGGGAAAATTGGACAGTAAAGATTTCTATAAGCAAAAAGGAAAGGAAAAAATTCCAGTGATATTGAAAAATAATGCAGGTTTTTTCAATGATGGAAACAACAAAATTAAACAATTTATAATAGTTTTTACCACTGAACTGATAAAAGGTATCCTTTATCCACTAATACTGGTAATGTTAAATTATCTTGTTATCCAAAAATGTGCATACAAATCAACACAAACCTATTTTGTAACTCAGATAAGATGATATATGACCTCTTTTGTAACTCAGATAAGATGATACATGACAATTATTGTGGCTAAAAAAAAATTACCCTGCAAACAACCCTGCTATTAACTCACCCTACCAAGAGTAATACACTTTCTGATTCATAAATAAACCATCCAGTGATTTTTAATGTAATTTTTTTCAATCTAAAATGACTGTCAAATGTTAAAAACTACTGAATCAAAATATTTTATCTCATTTCTTGGATTTGAGTTAAAAGAAAGCTAAAACTATTTCTCTGGGACAACCTAAAGACAAAGTATTTTAATTTCACCAAAAAGTAGTCATCTAGTCCAAAATTATATTCTGGCCTTTAATCACGGAACTGCTTTATTGGAAATTTACAAGCTAGTGTTTTTTTTCCTTATGTTCATAGCATCAAAGGGTTAGAGGTAGAAAGGACCTTTATGACAAGTTAATAATACAGGGGGTCAGCAAACTACAACCTGAAGGCAAATCTGATCTGTGACCTGTTTTTTAAAAATCTAGTGAGCGAATAATAGTTTTTACATTTCAAAAATAATAAAATTTTATTGAATTGATTAGATTCTATTCCAAACTCCTCATTTTACAGATGAAAAAACTGGGAAGAATTTTAATAACTTTTCAAAAATCACAGAACTGGCAGAAGTGGAATTTGAACCCAGGTCCTATGATTAACTCTAAGTCTAGCACACTTTCCACTGCACCCCACTCATTCTAATGATTTCATACCAATAGAATTACATAAGAACTTTGATGAATTTACTTCCAATAAGCTTGGAAGTCTTATAATAATAAACTCAGAGCACTGCTCTTTGGATCTGAAAGATCTGAGTTTTAATCCTGCCTTTATACTTACAAATTATGTGAATGAACTTGAGTAAGTCATTCAAGTCTTCTAGACCTCAATTTCCTTACCTTTCAAACAGAAGTGAAATAACATTTATTCCATAGGAATTTTATGAGAATAAAATAAGATAAATTTTGTCAACTTTCACATGCTACATTTTTCATTTTTCTTTTATTTGTTTTAAAATAATAGCTTGTTATCATGTACTGACTTCAAAAGGCTTCAAATCCAAATTGTTACAATTCATATTTGTTTTCTGTAGATCTGAGTAGCTAAATTCAAAAAGACTCAGAACCTAGGTGGCCTTGGGATGATGAATTATAAGAACCTAGAGTAACTCTCAAAAACTACTATATTCAAAGGATGTGCAAGAGGTGCCACTGCTATGGTAAGCTGATAAAGTAGCAACAATAGTGATCTTTGAAAACTGAAACTTTCAATTGTATGAAATAGCGCTTTTATATAAACATATCAATTAAATTATTAAATTAGTTTGGATGAGAGAATAAGCAAATGCTCTTTAACTCAGTATTAGAAAGTCTAGGATTTGACTGATTGAAAATTCATTTTCTTCCTTTTTTAAAAAATACTGCCAATCTCTTTCCTCAATGCCATTTAATTCACCTCGGATTTACCAAAAAAAAAAAAAAAAAATGACAAGCTACATAAACAAACTATATGTTCACTTGCTTAATTAAGATTACTATAAATATTTTATATATTTTTGGTCTCAAAATACAATCTAGGGCAATATACATAATTTTTATATTAAATTAAATTGAGCTTAATGCCCAGAAAATTGGTATTATACATGGCACTAAAAAAATTTCTAAAAAAGGAATACCTCAAAATGAAGATGCTCAATATACTTCAAAGAATTAGCAGCATAGAAAATTTGAAAAAAGACTTTAAACACTAAGAATGCTATATATATATATATTTTATTTAATAATAACTTTATATTGATAGAATCCATGCCAGGGTAATTTTTTTACAACATTATCCCTTGCACTCATTTCTGTTCCGATTTTTCCCCTCCCTCCCTCCACCCCCTCCCCTAGATGGCAAGCAGTCCTATATATGTTAGATATGTTACAGTATATCCTAGATACAATATATGTTTGCAGAACTGAACAGTTCTCTTGTTGCACAGGGAAGAATGCTATATTTTTAAAGGCTGCTGAGAGAGAAGCAATGTCTGAGATTACCTGCCTAATGGAAGGGTAGTAGAAAGGCTTTCCCCTTCTTGTTCCTAAAAAATCTCCTACCCCAATAAATCTACTAATCCTGAGAAGTCTATCCACTCCACTAAAATAAGTCTATCCACCTCACTAAGTTTACCATCAAAAAAACATACAAGACAGTTTTGATGCTAAAAGAAAGAGAAAGAAGTAGTAATAAATGTTCAAGGCATAAGGTACACTAAGAGGAACATTATAATGCATGATAAGGAAGAAGAATAAGTGTAACTTCCTCTGAAGAATAGCTAGAGAAAGGAGCCAGAGTTTAAAAAAAGAAAAGAGAGGAACATTTATAAATTTCACTTGCTTAATAATTCTATTGAAGGCTTCCTTCTCTCTTAGTTTACCACAGCTATACAAGGAAGGCTTAGGGAACAAGAATAATACCATTTCACACCATGTAACAGAGATATATTGAATTAGTCTAAAGCAGGGGTCCTCAAACTTTTTAAATAGGGGGCCAGTTCACTTGTCCCTCAGACTGTTGGAGGGCCAGACTATAGTAAAAAACTTTTGTGGGCCTTTAAAGAAAGAAATATACATCTGTTGATTTCAGTGATTTCTCTCAGTAAACAGACACCAAAAAAAAAATGCCTTAAATACCTTCTGAAAGGGAATTCCCAGACAAATACAAATCAATCTTGATTGATGAATATTTAATGAAGAGGAGAGTTAAAAGTCTTAAGTTTTTCCCACTGAGAACATAACTTGATCTCGAAAGTCAAAAACCTTTAGCAATTTGGGTAGGGTGAATTCATTTCTATCTGGATTTCTCGTTTCGTTTGTTTCCTCTTTCACAAGCTAGGTGACTCTAAACTGTAATGGAAAGGACCAAGATCAGAGATTCCTTTCTTTAGGATAAGAACTCACACAAATATGGCTTTGATTATACTCTAAACAGAAATTAGGACTCCCAGTGGAGTTCCACCCAAAATTGACTGGCACATTCCTAGAGGACTAGAGGCAATCTTATCAATCAGTTATGTCCTCAGAGATTAAAAATAGGAATTGGATCTTTACAGATCATAGAAGAGGAAAAGGGTAGACTACACACTTAATAACAAGTTATTAATACAATAGTATAATATTCTCTCATAGGTAAAAAATGAGGTTTGAGTGTGGTGAATGGTATTCAAGAAGTCAAAGAGTTAAATCACTATCAAAGAAAAACTATATTCTATTTGGCCCCAAAGGGGCCTAAAAAAGAATCCTAAAAAGTAAATGTGGAAGCTGCAAAGTTAATTTTGACTAAATACAAAGGAAATGATTCCTAATAATTAGAGGTCTCCAAGAAATGGAACTGGCTATATAAAAAAGACTATTAATATCTGAATACTGAAATACAGAGAATCCCAGATTTAGACCTAGAAGAGAGTTTAGAAATAAGGAAACTGACATCCAGAGATAATATGTAAATTGCCTAGGTGATCTTCAGAAGAAGGCTATGAAGACTTGTTGGGGATGCTCAAAATTCCATTCATCTAGTAAATCATCATCATCATCACCATCAAAACAGCAGCTCAAAATTCTATAATACTTTAGAGTTTAAAAATCAGAGAAAATTAGGTTAGAGAATGAGGAAAAGAATTCAAAGTATAAAAGTATGTGTGGTAATTCTTTTCTGAGAATAAAGATCTGGAAACTAAAAGGATGCTAATCATTTGGGGGATGGTTGAAAAAATTAAAATGATAGTCTCAGAGAAGCCTGGGAATACATGCATAAATTCATGGACAAATGAGAGGGAGAGAATCTTTTGTGAATCTTAAAATATAAAACTACATAGTAAGTTTTCCTCATTAAAAAAAAGACATTAGATATATATTATTATGTCCATCTTGGAGATGGGAAAACTGGAGACCTGGAGAAATTTCACTCAGAATCACATAATCGGTAAACGTCAGAGCAAATGAAACAACATAAGTCTCTCATAACTCATAACTCTCATAACAATGATCTCTGCACTCGCTGCATTAATGGTGGAAATATATGAAATATATGACTTCTGTACTCCTTTCCCCACTGAGATTTTAGGATTCAAAGTAGAGCCATCTGCATAATTAGTAACTTTAATTAGTACCTTAACAAGTAACTAATTGCAAAGTAGTCTCAGCAAGATTAGAGTCAGCAAAATACTTAGATAAAATAAAAAAATTTTTTTTTGGATCTAGAGATCTTTAACAATATTTTTAAAATATATTTTACTTAAACAAAATAAAGAAAAAATAAAGACAATTAAGATCTCAATTAGATTCTGGGGATACCATAAATCTTAAGGTTTCCAAATTTTGACTGAAGCACAAAAATGATACCACTGCATCCAAAAGCATAAAAAGACTAATTCAGGAGGCTAAAGAACACAGTCCAGGTTCCCTGCTGTGTTTCTCACAGGGAATCCTATGCTCTACTCTGCATAGGTGACCAAATCATTCTGAGGCTTCCCAACAACCAAATATCAGCAACGGGACTCTCAGTCTGATGCTTCTTTTTATCCATCACAACTTGTTAAAGAAGGGAAGGAGCTAGACCACTGTGGCAGGAGGGCAAACAAGACAGTTAACAAAGATCTTTTATAAATTGTTTCACTTTCACCATAAGATTAGAATTTGAAAGTTGAGATTTGCCTGGAGCAGAAACTGATGGTAAGTGACAAACACCAGAACTATTAGTTCCCTTAACTGAAGATTTAGGCAAAAGGTTAACAAATGCTATATGGTACCTCTAAAACAGAATTAAAAGTTCACCTCCCCATCCTCCAAGTAAGCAAATACTGCAGTACTCTAAGGCTAACAAGGGAATACCAGCAGTGTTTGGTATTGGACAGGCACCTATCCAAATTATTGGGAGCTTTCATTTAAGCATCAGGTAAAACTGTACAACATGCCAACTTAGTTGATTTAGAAAATCTGAAAAACTGTCCCAACTCAATAAAGGAATCCAGCTACATAAAGCAGCAATCTAAAAAGTCAAACAACTCAATAAAGAGAGCAAATTAACTTCAATGAGACAATGGGGTCAATTTCAATTCATTGTTGATTCCTTTGATGACCTTATACTCAGGACAACTATAAATTTAAACTTTATCCTTACAGCCTAATTAAAGTAGAAAAATGTAATTTCATCAGACCTAATTTGACATTTGGATGCCTCAGGTCTCTCAGTATTGAAAGCTGAATTCTTTTCATTACAAAATACCAAGCACAGTATTGTAGGTAAACTAAAGCAGTCAATTCTAATGATGTCAAAAATAGGTTTTAAAAAAGAGTAATTGCATTTCAATGCATCTCTCAGCTCTATGTTAATGGTACTTCTCCAGTCCCCAATATGTTGTCAAAAGGCAACTGAGTTAAAGAGCAGAATCCACACTCATCCCACTACCAGGAGTAACAAGGTTTTCTCTTCCTCAGAAAGTGGATAAGAGAGGCAAAAAATAAAATTCAACTCTGGGGATACCTCAGATCATTCTTTTTAGCAGAAGGGGAAGGTAACCACTGTATGGTTTGATTTTTTTTTTTATTCTGTTCTGGGTTTTCTGGAAGGTAGGAGGAGAGAAGTATACAGTGCAGGCACAATCTCACTGAGAGAAGAAGCCCAGAAAACACTATCAACCTAGGAGAAGAGTCAGGCCCCCAGATTGTGCAATAGCATCCACAGATGGCATTTCAGGGACAGAAGCTCACAGAGAACCAAAGACAACTTCCCCTTCACAGTGGAGTCCATCACTCTACCCTAACTATAACTAACTCTTCCCTTTCTTCCAGTATTTATATGAGTCTGTCTTTCCTGGCACTAGAAGAATCTAATTCCAATGATAACTGGGAAATCTATTACATTTGTATTTACTTTTCATCTCTTCAGCTTCTTATACTTGTTAATTTGCCATGTACTAACAAGAAAAAAAATTGTTATACTGAATAGCACCTTCAATTTTTTAAGTCTTTTAAATAACCTTTTTAAACTTTTAAAAATCAACACAATAATTTACAAAGTATATTCATACACCATTCCTTGAATTAGTTGTGGTTTCAGTGCTTCTCTCTTTCTCAGAATGCCTTTCTAAATTATTGAAACCCAACCAATTCCTCAAAATTGAACTTAAAAACCATCTCTTCATCATCATAACCTGAAGTGACTGCTTCTCTTTTAAGTACTCCAATGCTGATTATTCATAGCTTTCAGAAGGTACTTATGATATTATCTCCCACTATTAAATTGTTAGCTCCTGGAGCACATTTTATCTCCTAAATATCAAGTATGCTGTAAGAATTCGATATGTATTTTTAATTAAATGTGTAGCCTGTGGCTTGGTCCAATGTAAGACACTTAAAAATATATTATTAACAAAAATCAAGAATCAGAATTCCTAAATCTTGTTGCCAAATATCTTCTGAAGAAGTCCTGGTTATTTTATTGACTAACGAAAAAGTGTTCAGCTCAGAATCTTTTCTCTCAATCATCAATAACCCTTTCAGAAAAGTTCCATGATGTCAGACCCAATTAAAAAACCTTGGTTTTCCTCTCAGAAAAAGTCTCAGGAATCTATTCTCAAGACATTCCACAATGATCAAAAGACCAAGGCTTTATTTAACTTGTAAATAGCCCCTACTTGGTTTAAAGAGAAATTTCTCACTTCTTATAGAATATAGAGCTATGGGGTTTTTTTAGAAATGACTAGTTCAAAAACTTAAGATGTACTTGCCACAAATCATCACCTTGTGAAAAACCAAAAATGACCATCATCAGCCCTGCAGTTATTTTTTCCAATCCCTTGGGACCTCATTTTCTACATAAAATGCATGGACAAGTTTTATAAATTGAAAATTTTTAAATATACATAGTTTTTGACACATACTAAGAATGCTAAATTCAACTGACTTATAATTTATGTTTTTAAAATCTGAGTTTTCACATTTTATAACTATTTAAAGAAAAAGGGTGTTCATCTTTATCAGGGGTAGTCTATTATCTCTGAACTATTTTAAAAATATGTTGATAATTATATTTTAATTTAACTGGTTTATCCATTAAAAAATAAAAATATTATCCTGAAATGATATCAATAGGTTTCATAATATTGCCAAAGAGTTAGAAACCCTTGATATAAATGAATGAATACTCATTTATTAAGTCCTTACTATGTCAAGCACTGTACTAAGTTCTGAGGACACAAAGAGGAAAGTGAAATAATTCGTGTTCTCAAGGACCTTACAAATTGAGAGACAGAGTACATAAGAGAGAGAGTTCAGCAGCGTGGAGGAGCAAGGTTCAAAAATTACTAAAGATATAGCAGCAAAGTAGATGGCATGGTCCACAAATCCTTGATCA
This sequence comes from Antechinus flavipes, assembly GCF_016432865.1. Classification (NCBI taxonomy): domain Eukaryota; kingdom Metazoa; phylum Chordata; class Mammalia; order Dasyuromorphia; family Dasyuridae; genus Antechinus; species Antechinus flavipes. The sequence goes on along the minus strand of NC_067400.1, from coordinate 503,715,215 downwards.
GACTGCAGAGCCTGGGAGGTTTAAGTGATGTCATGGATCAAGGCAAATGGTAAGACCCAGAGAATATTGAGATGATAAAGTAGACAGTTACTCCACCTTACTTAATCATGGTTGGTGACCCCATACTCATCAAATAGGCATAATGACCACATTACATCTGGGTTTTGAAGGGAAGAGGCCTAGAAAGGTTCTGCTGCTAATCACCATTGGCAATGCAGGATTGGACCAGAGTGGAGATACAGAAAAAACATCAATACAGAAGGGGAAGCAGATATTAACATTAGGAGAAGGGCACCCTGAATAGGAAGGTACGCCCCTTTCTCCAGTGTTTTCTCCTTTTAGCAATATCTGCAGGGTGTGGGCTAGAAGCATTTCTTGTGATTTAGGGAACACTATTATGAAAGTTCATGGGCTTATGGTCCAAAGTTGTTCACATGAGGGAATAAGGAGAGGAAGTGATCAAGGAATAGTGTTTTAACCTACTTGCCAAACACAGCTTTCTGGGTCTCTCCCTCAGAGTGCCTTGGTGCTTCCCTTACCATCACCTATATGCATTCCACTTTCATTCTTCCTGTTACCTAATCTATTTTCTAAGCCTTTAATGCAAGTTCTAGTTGAAGGCCTCCTAATTCAATAAAACTTTTTTTTCAAATGAATCCAACCACATTTTTCCCTTCTCTAGTTTTTTTTTTAAATACATAATATGACCTTGTGGACAATAAAGTAGCTTGTATTGTTCTTCTAGAAGTTCCATTTCTGTACTTATTATTCCCCAAATAGATGTTAAGGTTTTTAAGAAAAAAGATTATATTTTTCTTTATTCTAGATTTCATCAATTAGTGCTAAGCACACTAGGGGATTAATAAATGTTTAAAGAATGAATGAAAAGAATTTGCAGAACAGGGGCTAGATCTTCACTATGAAACCAGGGTGCAATAAAATTAATTAACTTCCCCAGAGATAAAACCTGAAACTTTCTTCCAATGGTATTTCACCAACTTAGCTAACCAGTCAACAAAGGATTCAACGCAGAATCATTCAATGATATATGTAGGTGGGTAGGTGGAGAAAATTATAGACTGCTGGGGCTGGTCAGAAAGATGTGAGTTCAAATATTGCCTCAGATACTTGTTAGATGTAAAATCTGAGGCAAGTCATTTTACCTGTTTGCCTCAGTGACCTCAACTATAAAATAGAGTTAATAATGCCACCTACGTCCTAGAGTTGCTGTGATGATCAAATGAGATATAAAGAACTTAGCACAGTGTCTGACAATAGCTAGCATTAATCATCACCCATCATTATCATCATCATCATCACCAAGAACTTTAGACGTAATTTAACCCAACACCTTCATTTTACAGATTTGGAAGGAAAAAAAAAAAGGCTAAGAGAAATAAATTGATCTGTTGAAGATCACATGAGCAATAAATCCAGACCTAGAAATGAAGTTTTCTGGCTCCCAGTAAAATGTTTTTTCCACTATGTGATCCTTATACTACATTTAACTGCCAGATATGAACTTGGTAAAAAGTTTTCATCTTTCTACATCTCAATTTCCAAACCTGTAAAATAAGGGATTTAAATCAGATGATCAATGGACTTTGTTCCAGCTCTATTATTATAGGATCAATAAAAAAAGAATGACAGGTGTTGACATTTTTTTTAAA